>NC_062969.1:1361494-1427355 GCF_023119035.1 Salvia hispanica | reverse complement strand
TAAATAAATAGATAATGTAGTATGTTAGATTGAATTCAAAAAATGTGTTACACAAAACACAATAGCCGACTTTAGTGATGGCTGTACTCCTAGATTTATGGAAACAGAGTGTATTTGAACTAATTCAATCATTGCTATTAAGTATTAACCAGTAAGTCTCCAACATATGAATAGAGTATGAAGTGTGCCTCGTTCTAGTTAAAATGCTCGACTATATACATAACTTTAATTGTATATATATGAAAGAAGATGAATTTGAGCTTGTAAATGATCATTATTTGAAATAATTATGACGAGATCAAAATTAAAGGGGAAATTAATGTCATATGATATAGGAAGTGTATTGATCGTGAAATTAAATCACAATAAATATTGCTTTGGAAATACGAAGACAATATAAATTGTTGATAATTTATAAAAAAAATTCAAATACTTTTACTACACATACACATGATCTTTTATTTGAGATTGTTGATAGATAGAGAAATTGTCAATTATTATTAGAGCAAAACTGGTTATGAATATTGGTGGCCCTCTCCTCTCATCAATGACTTCAACTTCACCGCCGCAAAGATGCATTTCCATAGCGTCTTTGCAATTTGATCAATGCAATTAGGCTTTGTTTGGTACACGGAATTGGAGGTATGGAGTTGAAATTGAAACCTTCAATTCCAAATCAAGTGTTTGATATTAGTAAAATCTTCAATTCCACAATTGGAATTCCATATCAAAGTAGTGGAATTCCAAATATTCACACACACACACACACGTCACACATAGGGCTGTCGAAACAGGTACCCGCATCCGACGAGCCGGGTATCCGCACCCGATTTCGGCCGAAATTGTTGTCCCGATATCCGCCTTGCACTGTGTCGGGTATTACTCGATACCCGAGTCGGATATTCCGCACCCGACACGGCGGGTACCCGACCTAACCCGGATTTTTTTGATTTGTTTTGAATTTTTTTTTATATTATTATTTGCATTATCCATTAATAATGTTAGTATTTTGATGCATTTTTAATTATAAACATAAAAAAGACTACAAATCATTAGACATTGAGTTTATAAGTAATGTATATGCTACTGTATTTATAATGCATATGTTTGTGTAGTATATGCTAATGTATTAATTAATAGAATACATACGCTACTGCATATATAATATTGGTATTTGTATGCTAAAAAATACGCTTTACTCATAATACAAGAAACAAGACAATAACATTATATATTGAAATCTGAGTTATTGGCCGAGATAATTTTAAAATTATATTAATATAAAATTATAAAATACTAAACAAAAATCAGATAAATTTTGGGATTATCGAGTATCCCGAGCGGATAGTGGGTGAAAAAGATGGATGACAAAACCGCCACTCAAAAAACAAAAAACACGTGTTTACCTCATAAGAAAGAAGAGAAAAGACTTAAGACAAGAAGTTTGGTGAAGGAAATAATAAAAAATAGTGAAACCTTATCTTAAGTGGAAAAGGAAGCACATAAATCACATGCGTCAATTGTGTGATCACACTTTATTTTCAACCGGAAAAGGAAGAGAGTAATAGGCACTAAACACAAACAGAGAATCTTAAGATATTTCCACTGCATCTAATATGATGATTAAATTTTGATTTTTAAATGATCATTATTTATGGGTAATAAATTATTTTATTATCAAACCAACTTAATTACTTTCAACACAAAGCCTGGCTGGAAAGAGACGCATGAGTGAGACTAGAGGTATGCCTCCACGTGGTATAAGATGTAATAAGACTACAGACTCCATCTCCATCTTCAAATTAAATTAGCATTCACAAACAAGGGATGAAGCCATTTTGTCTCATGACAGCTCTAATGTTTGAATTACAGAGCTTTTACTAATTGTAAGGTCCGTTTCAGTACAATGGAGAAGCATTTACTCTAATATTAGCCAGTTGAAGAATTACTAATCAATATAAACAAAAACGTTGTCAGCTGGAAACTAAATAAATTGAATCAATGTAAAAAATTTAATCAGACTAGATATTCATAATAATTCGAATGATGATCAGAAGTAATTTAACACCATAATTAGCAGAGAACTTATGAATTCAATCAAAGAAAATGTGAATGCTATCATATTACTATTATTTTAATTATAAATGCTATTTGAATATCAATTTTACCTTATTTGACCGTTATTAAAAATCATATTATTTTTATTTTATTTATAACTCAGCTATGGAGACGCGTTTGCAAGCCACTAAATATGATTTAATTGCATTGAAAGGCATGCAATTACTAATGGAGTATATATAAAATTAGTACATGAATTATTGTGATATGGAGATAATAAGGGTAGTCAGTCCACCATCGAGCTAGCTGTAAATAAAAAAAATAAAAAAAAGGAACACACATTTACTAAAAGTTTACTTACTTAATAGGGCTTAGAAATGGAGGGATCGATAACCAAAAACAGTAAGTAAAGAAATAATGTTTTTGTGATTGGCATCACCAAATGGTGGGTGGGTGTCAGATCATGAACTTTAATTAAAATTATATTATACACAATTTATCATCTATACAAATGCTAAATAACTATTGTTGTCTATTTGATCTCATATATATCCAATGGAGAGTAGTAGACCAAACACAAACAGAGAAGAGGACATACCTACCATACAAAAAGTTTGTTAAGATTTAAAAATGGAGCATTGGATGCCTCCCCATGATTTAATTGTTTTTCATGTTATGGGGTTTTAAACTTTATGGAGAGTACTAAAGTATGACTTGTGTATTTTAGCTCAATATTGGTAATTAGGAAGCGGTCATGTCAATGAAATTAGTACATGAATAATTATTGTAGTGAATGACAATATATTATTTTGAAAATGCAATGTACTGAGTTATTCTTAATTCGCAAGTTAAATTAGTATTATATGAGGAGGTGCACGTATATAACTAGGTGCATATGGATAGTCTGATTTAACAGACCACCCCCACCATCGACAATGATGTTACTTCGTCTCATCCTGGTTTTCCTCTTCATAGCATCCCTCTCCAACGCCCGATTCCCTCCTCCGGTCAAGCCCCTTCCGATGGGCTCCATGCGGCCACCCATCACCTGCCAGCCGCCTTCCCCGGGCTGTCATCCTCCTGCGGCCCACGTGGTAGAGCGCGCTCTGCCTCCGCCCCTACCCGTCGACGTCCTGCCGGCGCTGCCGTGATCCACCGGTCCTTTTTCTTCTTTTCTTTTTTCTTTTTTCTTTTTCCTATTCAATCAAGGGTACTTGTTTACCCATTTAAGGTGGAGGTGGAGGCTGGTATTGTATATTATTTATGTATATGGACTTTAATTACGTATGTCACCTTTTTCCTTCTGTTTGCATCATAAATTTCATATCATATACTGATATATCTAAGTTGGATTCTTTTGTTATAATAATAATTCATGTCCATTTGTAAAAACTAACTTAAAAATGGTAATATGTGAGATTGGAGTATGTTATACCCATATACTCGTATATTATGATAAATAGTTTATAATTAGAAAATGATAATCTTGCCTGAAAATAAAAGTAAAAGTATCAAAATATAATGCTAGTAAGTTGGAAAGCTAAAATGTAACGTCCCGATTTTTTCAATCTTTATTGGTTCTCGAAAGGACATCAGAGTCGAAAGGACATCTGAGTGTTTAGCAAAAACTTTTTGTTAGTTTGTTTCATTACGTTGATTAAAGACGTATTCGATGTTTTATGGATGATCAAGAAGAATTTCAATTTCTCGTTAGTACTTAAAATACCACCAAAATACTAATTGTCGAATATTACAGAAGGAATCCAAGGAAATAATATTTGGACATATCTATTAAGGGAAATAAAAAATAATAAGTTGCACTGGGGAATTTAAAATACATAAAAGTTACTCCCTCCGTCCCAGGTAATTCGACCCAGTATTCTATTTCGGGTCGTCCCACATAATTTGTCCCACTTTACTTTTACCATTTTTGGCAGTGGACCTCATATTCCACTAACTCATTCCTACTCACATTTTATTATAAAACTAATATTTTAAAAGTAGGACCCACATCCCACAAACTTTTTCAACCCACTTTCTATTAGATTTCTTAAAACTCGTGCCGGGTCAAAGTGTCCCAAATTATCTGGGATGGTGGGAGTACAATACATGTTGGGCCTAAGAGTTTGAAAATCAAGTACAATCCTTTGGGCCTAATTTAAACAAGAAAATAAAACAATCTTGAGCCCATTGTTTTTTCCAGCGCTCCTTCAGGCTCATGTTCCTTCACCTCCAAAATGTGCAATTATCTGGGACTATAAATTCTGAAATCTATTCAAATTTGTTACGACAATTAAAATATTCCACAATCTCTTCTAAATTCTCACTTAGCTTTCACAACCAAAAAAAATCTAAAAAAGAGAACCGAGTGTTAGAAATAAAAGGAGCAGCAAATTAAAGTCCGACTCTTTCTGAATCCTCACACTTCATCAAGTCTAATATCTAGTTTTAGATATGCTCACAATTTATATAAATAAGATACAGATATCTCTAACGAAATTTTAAAATCTCATAAAGCAAAAAAATGGAATTAAACTTTTTAAAAACATGAGCTATATATAAGAAAAGAATGGAAAAAACTTATATGTTATGATAGGAATTAGAGAGAAATGAAGGAAAATTTCCATTTTGAATTTGTGAAAAATCAACCACGTTAGGAGTTATATATAATATTATTAAATTGATAATTTAATTATATTTATTTGTTTATGATTAGGAACTAGTCAATGGCATGATGATTACCATTCACCGATTTTCTATTTTATAAATTACCAAATTAGAAATGAAATAGACTTCAGCTAGAAAAAGCCTTGGAAACCCATCGCATGCATCACATGCATTACAAAAAAATTGCCATGAAAAGTGACTTGACCGAATTTTGGGCCGGCTAGCTCAGGTAGGTGAAAATTAATTGTGCTGTAAATTATTTAAAATTTTGGGCCACACTTTAATTTTTTGTAGTGTACAACATAAGTGGGGTGCCCGTGCCAACTTATTCTGAAGTAGACAAATTGCGAAGCAATACTAGTACAACTTAAACTATGAGAAATGGTGAAAAAGAGTCACGAGATTCATAATTTTTGAAAACTTGCACTCTTATATAAAGAAGTAAATAGATAGTGATTTTTACATAGCATCATCCTCCACATATCACAATGAATTATCTTCTCATAATTCTCCTCAATACCCTCTCCCTTTGCAACCTCGGAGTAGGAGCTGCGCATTCACGTCCACCGCCACCCATCCTTTGCGGCCCTCCGCAATTGGAGTGTCACCCCCTGCTGTTGCAGCGGAGGAAGTGCGTCAACCGCTACCACAGCAGGGGGTGACATTTCGTCGGCGGCGGCCCACAGACGACGGGTGGCGGCGGCGGCGGCGGCAGGGCGTCCACCAAAATTTGCTTCTTTATATAGAGTGCAAGTTTTCAAACATGGCCTAAGTTATAATAGTATTGCATCGCAATTTGTCTTCTTCAGAATAAGTTGGCACCCACTTATGGAGTTGATCAATTGAGGTACAACAACATGTGTTTGGGATAACTAAAAAAATTTGCACGTCACAATATATTAAGTGTATTGACTTAAAACATTGGTGCCGAACATGGGATGGGCTTTGGTCATTTCAATTGACATAAAAATAAATTGTTCTTTTGACCGGATTAATTAAGAAAACTTAAAGCTTTGTAATTTAATTATTATAGTATTTAGATTTTATGGTAATATGCTGGTTTGATTTGATTTACTACTCCACATTTTTGTATCAATTTCTTTGGTTATAATATTAATTCATGTCCATTTGTAAAAATTAACTTTAAAACGGTAATATGTGAGATAGGAGTATGTTATATACGTATAAATAGTTTATAATCAGAAAATGATGATAATCTTGCCTAAAAATAAAAGTAAAAATATCAAAAATATAATGCCAGTAAGATTGGAAAGCTAAAATATAACTCCCCGATTTTTTCAATCTTTAGTGGTTCTCAAAAGGACATCGAATAATTAGCAAAAACTTTTTGTTAGTTTGTTTCATTACGTTGATTAAAGATGTATTAGATGTTTTATGGATGATCAAGAAGAATTTCATTTTCTCGTTGGTACTTCGAATATGACCAAAGTACTAATTGTCGAATATTACGAAAGAAATCCAAGGAAATAATATTTGGGCATATCCATTAAGGGAAATAAAATATTTTATTTTTAAATTGCACTGGGGAATTTAAAATACTTAAAAAGTTACAGTACATGTTGGGCCTAAGAGTTTGAAAATCAAGTTCAATCCTTTGGGCCTAATATAAACATTAAATAAAACAATCTTGAGCCCATTGTTTCTGCCGGCACTCCTTCATGCTCATTTTCCGTGTTCACCTCCACAATGTGCAATTATTTGGGACTATAAATTCTGAAATCAATTCAAATTTATTGCAACAGTTACAGTGTTTATATACATAATATACTATTCCACAATCTCTTCTAAATTCTCACTTAGCTTTCACAACTAAAAAGAATCTGAGAAAAGAGAACCGAGAGTTAGAAATTAAAGGAGCAACAAATTAAAGTCCTACTCTTTTTGCATCTTCACACTGAATTCGCAATTTAAACAAAAATGGAATTGTGATGTTGGGACCTTGGTAGAGACTACTGATATTTTAGTAGGTAAATTAACGCCCCAAATGGTGAAAGAATCATCACGTCTAATAAGTAGTTTTAGATATGCTCACAATTTATATAAATAAATTGCAGATATCTCCAACGAAATTTTAAATCATAAAGCAAAAGATGGAATCACACTTCTTGTTAGAAGTTTTAGATATACCAAAAACTCAAAGGAATAATTGTAACTTAAGTAGATGCAATAAATATGAATCTTATTGCAAATGATAAATTTTACTACATATTAAAAGGACATGTAGTTGTGGCCAAACCAATCCAAGTCCGACGACAAGGAGGTCGTAAGCCAGTACACGGGAGTCGATGCATGTGGCTCAAGCTCTAGTGCGAGTTCGCGACGTTGTCCGATTGTTTCATTAAGTCCTACTAAATTTTGGAAATTTTCAACCTTGAAACTTTCTTTATTGGTCACTTTTAGTTGGAATTTTTGAAAGGTTTTGTTAATTTCATAACAAATACTAAAATTTTAGCATAACTCAAAAATCAAAAGAGATTACGATACATTTTTTACATTAATTTATAAAAATGTTAATAGAATGGAGAATACATAATTATATATTGAAGAGATAATAAATTAACAAAAATAACATAAATAATGCTCTTTCCAAGATAAAAATATTTATCACAAATTAATAAATGGGTATTAATTTGATACTTGAATACAGATTTTGGGTATCTAAAATCTGAAAATTTCTTTCTTCAACTATCTGACCCATAATTTCAGATTTTGGGGATTTCGATATATTATTGGACAATATACATTCTAGCCGTATTTCCGGTCTCTTCTATTAGACGTGGGACTTAGTTTCATTGAGACATTAAACAATTATTACTATATATGTTGGGATGCAAATCATATTCTAACCATTGGAAAATTAGTAAAAGCAGCATATAATGAATTAGTGATACAAGAATGAGTTGGGGCAATAATGTTAAACGTATATTAATTGGGATCATAAGTTTGGGCCGCCGTTGGCTTAATCGGCTAAATAGGACAAAAAGGTCACATGAATGTAGTACTTTTTATATATTTTTTAAAATCTTCCAATGTAGTACTAGTAGTATTTTAACTTTTCTGTAAAGCGCGGGTTTTTTTTTTTTTTATCGTCATCCATCCCGGTTAATATAACACAATTCTTAATCGATACACGATTTTAGAAGTTGTTGGCCAATGTATTTAAGATTTAAGTGTTAAACGGAGAAACAAAGAAAGTTGAATATTTCAATTTGGGAGATAAAAAAAAGGTTTGGTATATTAATTAAAAGAAAATGTTACTTTATTATTTATCAAAATTTGAAATTTGTCATCTTATTTAAGACCGACAAAATAGGAAAATGTGTCATTTCGCTAGGACCGGAGGGAGTGTAACTTACAAATTTAAGAACATCCATTTTAAAATTTAAATAGTAGAAGTAAGAGAACAAATTAAAGGCCAAAACAAAGATTATTAGTCTAATTTTAAAGTTTCGAATCATTAGAGTTATGCATAGTTTATAGCATCCCTAAAACAAAAATCTTGGATACACCATGGCTATGATGTATCATGTATTCATCATTCTCATAAGTCGATTACTTGACGATGTGTTTCGATTTAGCTAGATGACATATCGAATCATTTAATTGCTTATTAAATTTATTTCCACATAAATTTCTGACGAACAAAATAAATACAAGTCAGTTAAAAAAAAAGTAAGCAGACAAGAATATCTCCAAACTACAAAATTTTGAATTTGATTGTTTCATGTAAGCCTATCACCAAACAAAGACCTCTCCCTCACCCTTTGCTGCCTGCAGTGGCGGACGCAGAAATTTTGGTCAGTAGGGGCTTCACTATATATACTCTCATTATCTACGAAAAAGAGTACTACGAACGAAACAGGTTTTAATGCTTATTGTTATTGGAAAAGATAAAGAAAAACAGTGATATAGTACAATAGGAGGGGAGAAAAAATGGTGGAAATATTTCTATAAATAGAAACAATATTAATTTTGGAGAATATGCCAAAATAAAAAAATTAGACTTTTTGTTGTAAACGGATGTACTCCCTTCGTTCATGATTATAAGTCCACATGTGACATGGCACGAGTTTAAAAAATATACTCCCTTCGTTCCCCATTAATTGTCCACTTTGATCCCGCCACGAGTTTTAAGAAATGTAAATAAAAGTGGGTTGAAAAAATTAGTGGGATATGAAGTATCTCACTTTTGTATATTAGTTTTATGAGTTAGTGGAATGTGTGACCTACTTACCATTTATGGTAAAAAGTGAAATGCGGGGTGGATGAAAAAAACAAAAGTGGACAATTAATAGGGGACGGAGAGAGTAGTAAAAAGTGAATGAAAAAAGGTTAATTGAAGGTAAGGTCCATTACCATAAATTGTTAAACGTCTAAAAATTTAATTTATAAATTAAAGTCACTAAGAAAATAAAAATTGAGTATGCATCGATTATTTGGAAAGAGTTATATAGGAGAAACAATTTAGAATTCATTAATTGAAAACTAAATTATTAAATTGAAATTTAGTTTACACTCCCTAAATCCAAAGAAAATTTAACTATAAGTTACTAAACATATTTTTAAAGAAACTGAATATTTCTTTCAAACCAAGCCTTTTAAAAGTTGTTATACGTTTATTTTAATTTAATACAGCTAATAAATGAATCGGCCTCTTTTAGGAAAACACCCATCTTGACACATTTAACAAGGAAGTTTATAATATTAATTATTACCAAGTCATCTTCTTCCTCGAATACATCTTGGAAGCCATTGTTTTACGTTTTATTTTCTGTAAATTTTAACTTTTTGATTCATTTCAGCCCCTCTTACATTTCAACTTTTGATAATTTGGTCTTCAATAACGTTAATCTGGTGAGGGCTGGAGATAAAATTTAAAACTTTTAAAAAATTTCGAAGTAGAAAAAATCCAAAAAAATATTTTGGGTAGGGGCTTAAGCCCTCCCCCAGTTGAACGTGCGTCCGCCAGTGTGTTAGAGTCTAAATGCAGGCCCCTTGACTGCAATAGTCATAGTCAAACCAAATACTTCTTGTTACTTAACAAGAAACAACCACTTCCAAAAATTGACTTTCCACTTTCTACCAATATTACATTTGTTTTTACCTTACCGAAACCAACTAATATAAAGTACTAAAACTTAAAATTGATCATTTCATCTTTTCCCATAAAGTGAAAGGAAATTTTATCCATGTAATCAAAAATATGGAAATAGGAGCCTTTTTCACTATTAACGCTTTAACGCTTATACGATTCACACAAGAGTAAAACACTATTGCTAAAAAAAATTACTTAATGGACTATTTCCCGAATTTTCTGCTCATAAATCTGCCATTAAATGCGTTTTTTAGGGGTTGGTATAAATATATATGATGCATATTTTCATTTAATATTCAGAAAGAAAAACATTTGCTTAGTGTATGTTATGTATTCAAGTGGTTACTTAACTTGTATTAGTTACAAAAATATGTATAATGCATACTGTAAAAATACATAATTTATGAAACACACACGATTAGTTCACGTGGGCGGCTGCTTTAGATAATGATTATTGATCAAAGATAATAACATAAGAAACAAGACAAAGGTTCTGCAGGTATATATTCAAACTAGACAACTTGTCATTTATTTAATCATATATCTTGTTTTGGTTATCATAACCCAACCTCAATTATAGACATAGTTTTTATTATATATTCATAATCATATAATATAGTAATCGAATATGCCACCTAATGTAGTTCATGTAAGGAAGATATGTTAATTACTATACTTAGTACAAAAAGATTTATTATACCAATATCTCAAACTCAGTAGGTCAATCATACTAATTAAGGTTGCATTTAAATCTATGTTACTACCGATTCTGATTAATTTCATAATCACAGTCGGGGATGGACGCAGAAAATAACATTAGCGGGTTACTTTTTAAAATTTTATTTGAAAGTATCTTTTTGGGTGATTTAGATCATCAATATATCATAATAAATTGCACAAAATGTGGATAATTCTAAAAATTTTATTAATAGAAGAATTATAAAAATAATTAATAGGGCCCATCGTGGTCTCCATATAACTAGAGCCATATCCGAACCGGCTTTCAATATCACCGGCCCAAAAATTTTGGACAAAACCGGCAAAAAATTTGCCGATTTTGAACCAGAAGAGGAGTCACGGGTTACGATTCAAAAACCGGACCAAGTGGCAGCTGTCCGGTTTCAATTGCAATTATTTTGGAACCGGAACGGACGCGTCCCTAAGACAAGGATCTAAAAATATGACTTAAATTTAACTAATTAATTAGCATGAGATCATGTTCAACCAATCACAGACTAATATAGGAGTATATAAATATGTGTGCTCAAGCTTTGAAATTCTAAGAGACAAAAAATGGTGAGGGCACCTACTTTCGACAGCAATGGAATTAAGAAGGGGGCATGGAGCAAAGAAGAAGATGACAGATTAAGAGCTTACATCGAGAGATTCGGCCACGCCAACTGGCGGTTGCTGCCCCCGTTAGCCGGTAAGACGAGGCTTGATTTTCCTACTATTTTTTCTTGAACTTAATTTCACGCTATTGAGATTAATATTTATCATGAACCCTAATTTTGTTGAATTAAACTAATTAGGATTGGCTAGATGTGGGAAGAGTTGCAGATTGAGATGGATGAATTACTTGAAGCCTGGCCTCAAACTAGGAAAGTTCACCAAATTTGAAGAGGAACTTGTCATCAAATTACATGATCAACTCGGAAACAAGTATGGGATTAATCATTTTACTTGACCTTTTTTTCGATTATATAATTTTAACGTTAGTTTAAAGATCGTGCCATGGTGAACTTTGGCCCCGAAGTATGCAAGAAAATACACACACACACATAACAGGGGAGGGGCTTAAGTCTCTACCAACCGCTTCATTTTTTTCCTCATGTATATGTTGTTGAATTTTGTTGAAATTGTATCTTTAGTTGTTGTTACTAAGGTAACATGACTAAAGATCAAATTTCGAGGTGGGATGGGTTAAGAATGATCGAATTGCATCTTGACTTGTAAAATATAGGTTTGAGAATAAGAACGAACGATATCTAAAAAAAGTACTCAGTCCATCTCACTTAAAGCAATACTGCATTTTTTGTTTGACACAACATTTCATGCAATTTTGTTCGATGTGTTAAGTGGAAAGAATGGAAAGAAAAATAAAGTGAGAAAATAGTGTTTCGTTCTTAGAAATGTGTCATTTTGAATGCCCTAAAAAGGAAAATTTATCAAACTAGTGTGATCCTATGTATACATTAGGAGTCTCTAACATTCAATTTTATTTGATTTTTAGTTTAATTATGATAATGTAATTAATCATTTTGAATTTGAGGGATATATTTGAGCTAACAACTAGTTTTCCCTTGCAGGTGGTCAGCCATTGCAGCGAAGCTACATGGACGAAGCGACAACGAGATCAAGAATTACTGGCACGCACACATAAAGAGGCGCGGTGGTGTCCCACGTCGCGATGATTCCGGTCATAAAGAGGAGGGTTGTGAGAATATCGATTTATATTCGTTTGCACGAGATCAAGATGATGCTTTGACACAACCATATCAATTATTTTCACCCCAGTTTAAATTAGAGGAGTTTCATGATTTTGGAGTTTTTGAAGAAATGGATAATGATGGATCGACATTTTCGAATTATTCAGATGTTGGAAGTAATTCAAGTAGTGTTATTAGTGCAGATTCTCAAGGAGGTTTCTGGATTGATCCATTTGAAGAAGACATATTAGAAATGGAGCTTTGGTGATGATTAATTTGCTGTAATTAAATTAAATTTGTCAAATTACTTTTCATTGGGGAGAAATTTAATGAATTTGGTTATGAATTTATAGTTCTTTTTTTCTCATAATATTCAAAAATTCTTACTGTATTTGAGAAGACAGATGTAAGCAAAAAGTTAAATCATACTAAACTTATGTTAACATTGAACATTATGTAACATAATTATTATTCATGCTATAACTACTCTTACTCTTGCCCCAAATAATTTTGAAAATTTTAATAGTAATAATTTAATATAAATAATTGAGTTTGAGAATCAGAAATTTGTCTCATCTAAAGCTTTGACTCTATGACTAATTTTGTTTGAAATTCCTATTAAGTTTTAGATTAATATAGAAAATTAGATTGAAAATAGAACTTTTGAACTATTGATTTGGTAATGGAGTAGATTAGTAGTAAAACATATTGTACTACTGTATGATAGTATATTTAATTTTTTTTGTAGAAATCTAAAATAATTATTTGATAATTATTTCAGACACGACTGTTGGAAGGTAAAAATGTATTTGATGATTTTTTAAAAATAATTTATAGGAGTATATATATGTGTATACTGAATAAAAAACTGTTATATTTAACTAAGTAAAGATTAGCAGCCGCTTACAAACAAAATTGTCGTATAATACTATATGTGGATACAATGTCTTGATTCAACCAATGAAATAATTAAGATTTTCTAATATACGTTTCATTTCACTCTGTTAATTAGAATGTACTCTAATGTTTTACTCTAATCTATTTCCAAGTTGATTGCTTTCGTGAACATGGTGACGTTGTTTCAGCCTAGTTGTTTGACGCAAGCAATAGATTTTTGTGGTATGATCAACTAATTTCTTTTTTTTTTCCCGTTATTTTTGTGTTTTAATTGAAAAGAAAATACCCTTTCAGTGATAAATACATTTCATACCGTCCATCAATATACATCTTAATTTCCGGCATCATGATTCTAAAAAATGTGAAAAAATTGTGGGTGAAAAAGATTAGTAGAAATGTTGATCAAATACAATAATAGATATATTATGTTCTATTTATTAAATATAATAAAATGAAAATAAGATACGTAATGAAGGATGCCCAAAAATGACGAAATAAGATACACTCAAAAAGTGAAAATTTAAATTTATTTATGCAAACAAAAGTTATTGCCCCTATCCATAAGACATAGCTCCACAAATTGCAATTGAGGGCCCAATAGAGGCCCAACTGGCATCCAGCCCACCTGCGCCCAACTCCCTCTACTGCCATTATCTCCCAAAAGAATACAATGCACATCTAAAGAAATTTTACTAAATTTAATCTAAATTAGATTTATAGGATATTAGAATACAATTGAGTCAAGTGCATCACTGTTATAAGTCCACGATTGATTTTCTTTATCGTTCTTTCGTGTATTCTCTCCGTTCTATCTAAGTTGAGTCATATTCCTTTTAGGGACGTCCCAACAAAGTTTAGTCATTTCATTTTTTGATAAAAAAAATAAAATATCCAATCACTCTTACTTTATTCAATCGCATACTTTACTTTCTCTTATCTCTCATATTTTTATCCCTCTTCTATTTTATTTCACTTTCATTTAATCGATTCAACGCAATTTCTTAATATTCATGCCTGGAAATTTATACCAACTTAGTTTGAACTTAGTTTGGACGAAGGGAGTATAATTTCTCCTTTTTTTTCTTCTTAAAATACCATAAAAATATTCATTTCTTTCCAACATCAAACGCATAAAAGCAAGGAAAAGGTTAAGCTCCCCTTACCCTGCTAAAATCTCTTTTCTTATTATAGGTATAAAATATTTAACTTTTGGTATTTTGTGTGAATCGTAAAGGACAAACATACTGTGACATCTCTAACTCGAAACCTACATTATTTTTCTTATTTCATATTGCATATTATATTTTCATTTATACTACAGAGATATTAAGTATGTCATAGAGAATATATTTATTCTAATGATCGATTCAGGATAGTCGAATATATAGATAGTTTTGATTCACGAGAATTTTAAATATAAATATGTATATACGAAATAATTAAATTAGTGTCTATATGCCATAGTTATTTAAATATATGTGTATGTGTACCATATAGTACTAGTACTTATATACGTACTTATAAATATAATATAAATGCATGCTATGGATAGAAAGTTACATGTATTAAATAAATTGTTTATGTACGTTTTGTTAGTATAATGTACTACATTCATATATTATTATTTATGTAGGTGGCGTGTTGGATAGTTAGCAAAGCATATGACACTTGTATTTCTGACATTCATTTTAATTAGTATGAGTCAGGAAAAATAGCCGACGTACCTATTTGTGTACAAATATGTATATTGTTCATCATTTGGACTGAAGTTCCTGGATGAGATTGCATCGAAGGCGAGGTCCCTTATTGCGGGAGAGCCAACAACGAGAAGAGCTACAACCTGTTGTGTGCACAGCTTGCCATGTATGTCGAGGAGGGCTTGGAGGACGACATCGTCACCACGTGGACATCGGCCCACACATCATGGAGCTCCAACGGAAATTTGACGACATCAAGTCGACCGCCGACGATGTCATTCAAGAGATCGACGGGGAGATGAAGCATCGTAATTAGTCGTTTATGTTTCATCTCGGTTTAGTCACGGTCCAAGGTTCTGTCGTTCCCAATTTTTGGGAAATGATGATTGGTGCAGATCATGATGCGATGAACATGACATTTAAGACCTTGATGAAAAGTGTACCCTTCCTTGTTCCCATTTTTTGGGGGTTACTCAGCGACACAATAAAGAAGGATAAGGCTCTTTTGGAAGAGATCCGAATGACGGCGACTTGGATTCAAAGGACGGCGACCCTTGTGTATAAGGTCCTCGATGAGGATGTCCTGCCAGCCATCCCAACTTGAGGAAATTTCCATGTAATTCTTCTCCAAAAACTTCATACTCGCATATTTGATTACTTTCGCGTTAAATTGTCTTGATTAGGGATCAAGGGAAACTGAAAAATGGGTTAGAGGAGTTTTTGCTTGATTAAATAAAATTCTTCAAGTGGTATCACCAAGGTTGTCGAAAGTGAATGTATGGTAGTACGAATTCTTAGCATCTTGTTGACAATATTTTTGCAAATTCTTCTTTCATTTTGCAAATCTCTATTATCTCCACCATTGTTTAATTCATAGTTCTCTTACTCATAGAAAATATCTTCGTTTGAGAAATCATTAGTTTCTATCAAAAGTGGGAGAATTTGTTGAGAAATTCTCCACTTGATTCTTCTCCAAAAACTTCATCCTCGTAGATTTGATCACTTTCGCATTAAACTATCTTGATTGAAGAGAATTCACATCTTATAGTTTTTGCTTGATTAAAGAAAATTATTCAATTTGTATCAAGGTTGTCGGTCAAATATTTGAAAAAAAAAGTGAATGTATGGTATGATAGTATTTTCATTCTTCCACAGCGCCCCACTTTATCTAACTCTCCGGACCGGCTATCTCATACTCTCCGGCGCGCCCGTCAAACGTCTGCCGAAGTAAGTTTTAATACCTATTCGTAGACTCAGCCATATTAAAATTGAAATCTGAATTTGTGTACGTATTCTTTGTGTTAACACGGATGGGATTCCTCCCTTTTCTCTACCGACCTCGAGCGCACCTCGACCTGCGCTCGTTGCACGCCTTAATCAGCGTGTGTACACTCCAGTTCAACAAATGGAATTGCACCTCAAGTACGACGACACCGCTGCTTCGTCGACACCACAAGGAGTCTTGGAAGATAAGCTTAACTTCTTGGATGAAATTACGGTAAAGGCGAGGTACGTGATTGAGGGGAGAGCCAATGAGAAGAATTGCGACCTACTTTGTCCGCAACTTGCCGCGTATGCCATCAAAGGTTTGGAAGACATACATCTCCACCACGACGACATCGACCCGCACATTATGGATCTCCGAGGGACATTTGATGATATCAAGTCAACAGCCGTCGATGCCATTCGAGAGATCAACAGAGGGAAGAGGCTTCTTTCGACATCATACCCAATTTTTTGGACATGGAGATTGATTGAGATCAATATTTGGGACACAAGCTAATGGAAACTGTGTTCAAAGCGGCACCCTTCCTTACTCCGCTGTGGTGGGGGTTATTCACCGAAGAAACTAAGAAGGATAGGGCTCTTTTGGAAGAGATTCTAACAACGACGACATGGATTCGAAAGGCGACAGCCCTGGTGTATAAGATCCTCGATGAGGACATCCTACCAGCCATCCCGCCGACCAATCCAGCCCCGGAGCCACTCTCATTTCCACCGCAGGTGCCGACCGGTCTCTCCGATCCCGCAGCTCCCTCCACTCACACTGCCTTCTCCACTTCTGTTGCCGGAGAAGACACGGTGTAGGCGTTTTGTTTATTTTGCTAGCGTATGAATTATGAATTTGCTTATGGATTATTAATTTGCTTATGGATTATGACACGTAGTTTCAACTCTACGTACTAGTTGAAACTACGTGTTTAACTAGATCTAGTCATAATCCATAAGCAAATTAATAATCGATAAGCAAATTCATAATCCATAAGCAAATTCATAATTCATACGCTAGCAAAATAAACAATAGAGAACATTCAATTTTATTTTACTAGTAATTGGAATTCTTCAAAAAAAAATCAAGAAAATTAAGTTTTGTTTGAGAAGATGTTATGGGAGCAAATTAAGTTTTGTTTGAGGTGATGTTATGAGAGCAAATTAGTACTATCAAACAAAAACTTTTCTCTTATAGACCTACTACAAAATAAGCTGACCATGTGGGTGTATAACACTAAAAATATGTTATAAAGAAATGAGATATGACATCCTTCCCAGTTGTTCTTCATATTCCCAACAAAGACACAAAATTGGAAGTAGGCTTTGGCTCAGGTTCTTTTTAATGCATTAATTGTATTTGTAGATATACAATCACATTCAACCTTTTCTTTATCATTTGCACTCATTAGTAAGTAGAGAGGTAGTTCCTTTTCTCTTTTCCATTTTTTAGTACTACTATGTAAAAATTTTGGATTTTTACAAACATCTTCTTCAGCCTATGCAAAAATAAACATTCCATTAAATAATAGGAGTACTATATTTCAGCTCAAACTGAAATGGACCACCCTCCAACCAACATTCTATATTTTTCCTACAAAAATAAAAATATAAATTAAGTAAAATAATTAATTGATCGTAAGTTATACCTTTGTGTATGAAAAATAATAGAAATGAAATGAGATACTATGGACATTCCAAAATAAAAACTTGAGACATTTATAGAGAACGGAGGAATTAATTATTCAACAAGTTTTATAATGTGTTATAAGTACTGGTACTTATTATTTTAATTTTGGATTGTTAGTGGCCATCACCAATTCACCATATTATCAATCAAAATCATCATTCCTATACGGTAGCACTTGCATTATAGCCTAAATCACACATTACCCACTACAATCAATACTTTCTTATAGTCGGATAGAAGTACTAATTATATTTAATTTTTGGAATCAATTATACGGTATAAAATAATCCCAAGAGTAAGAAAATGATATAGAATTAAGGGCTAATTGTGTCTAATACATGAACTAAAAATTACTACTCCTATACTATGTTTCAAATACATCATTATTTTTTAAAATTGTTCCAAATACCCACACAATTCATTCAGATTGTGTATTACTTGATCGATGCTAAATGACAAAAATGATATTCAAAATTTTGTTGATAAACTTTACAGTTTACAGTGTGGTTTGACCCCAAATCAAATCATAAAATTTGATTTGCTAATTCATCAAATTGATCAGTTGAAAGGTGATTATGCATATAGAAACTACTATATACTAATGTATGAAGTGTGTGTATATTTTACGTACTACTTATTAGTTTAATTTTGGATTGTTAGTGGCCATCACCGATTCACCACATTATCAATCAAAATCAGCACCATCCAAGCATGCATGTATCACAATAAAGGATCATTCCTATACATTGACTACTTGTATTATAGCCTAAATCACACATTCCCCACTACAATTAATACTTTCGTATAGTGGGATAGAAGTATTACTAATTATATTTAATTTTTGGAATTGATTATACAGTATAAAATAATAGTTCCAAGAGTAAGAAAATGATTTACATGAGATGATTCAAATACATCAACTTTTATTACTCCTACTATGTTAATGTCATAGTATAAAGTTACAAATACTACACAAAATAAAACCGGAATAACTCAATAGTTATGTAGTAAAGCTTAATCATCCTATATATGTACAAATCGATTATAACATAAAACCTACTCCCAAAATAAATAAAAAACCCGGAAACTTTAAATTAAATAATACTCCTACTAATCTTTAGGTAAAAGAAATGATGAGACAAAGAAATGATGAGATGGGACCACGTAAAGATTTGATTAATAGTACTAGTACTATGAGAAATAACTAATGTGTGTGGACTGTGTGTGGAGTAGTAATAGAAGCGAATATCTGACACTTATAAATTAAAGTTATCAATAACATTTTGTATGCATGTATTTTGCTGTCACATACAACAAGCATATGATGACAAAAGGATCTGATTTGGTCCGGTCAAGGGCATAGCAAACATTCCATATTTGTATATAACGTGAAACGAATGAATTTTACAAAAATAGAAGTCACATCCTGAGTTTTATTACTCTATCCGTCCTATAAAAATACGCACTTTTATTAAACACGAGTTTTAATATACAATTGATAAAGTAAGAGACGTAAAACGAAAAAATAATTCAAGTATTATTAGTGGAGAAAATGTCCCACCTTATTAGAGAGAAAAATATTTCTACAATTAGAAAATACATATTCTTGTGGGACGGACTAAAAAAATGAGTGTATATTCTCGTGGGACGGAGTAAAAAATTTACTAAAGTATGAATGATATACTTTCTCCGTCCCACTCTAAGTTGGAGTATTTCTATTCCGATAGGAGATTTTATATAATACTCTTTCCGTCCCCAAAGAGTATGAACTTTGGGTTCAACACGGGTTTTAATGCATTATTGGTAAAGTAAGATTCTGTAAGAAAGAGATAGATAATTTTTTTTAAGTATTGTTTGTGAAGAATGTATCGCACCTCATTAGAGAGAAGAGAGTTTCTAAAATTGGAATGTTCATACTCTTTAGGGACGGACGAAAAAGGAAATAGTGCATACTCTTCAGGGACGGAGGGAGTATTATTTTATGAGTTGAGTGGAGAAAATACAATAAGAGAGTGATGTTTCAATTTTTGGAAATGTGTCGTTTAAAGTGTGATATCCCAAAAAATAAATTGGCTCACTTAGAGTGAGATGGAGGGAGTAAAAATTAAAGTTTTGAATTAGAAATGCTTCACTTAGAGTGGGAAAATAAAGTGCCCAATTAGAAACTGAAAAATAAATAAATACATAAAGTGCCCAATTAGAAACTGAAAAATAAATCAAACAAAAAAATAAATGTAAATACATAAAAGTGCCCAATTAGAATGGTCCCACTTAAGAGTGGGACTTGGGCAGTATAAATTGGACACTTTGTACTCGCTGAGAGTTACTACTTTCCTTCTCTAAACTCCAGTTTCAATTTCAAGCTCGTTTTGAAAATGCCGTTCGGTCTCAGTTGGGGTTTCAATTTCAGTCTCTATAATTTAGGTTTCAAATTCGAGTTCGTCACACGCCCAGAGATCATCAAGAGGCACCACCACTGCCTCCCGATGGACTGACTTCTTCTTGCCCGCGTCGAATCCAGGGATGATGCAGTAGCCGACAACAACGTCGACTCTCCGGTAGAAGTCTCTCTTGGATGCATAAGTGGATGCATAAGTAGAGGCATAAGACAAAGTAATGTTGACCTCGTTGTAACGGTGGAGATGAATGACTATACGTCTCTTGAATTTGAGGTCCATGAAGATGGAGGTATTACTATTATGGCTTGAGGAGTTAATAGAGTCTTCTCGAAGATGTAGTTGGTTTATGTAGAATAGAGGTTTTGAAATCCTGAAAATTGTTATCATGATAAGGCATTCTATGACATTCAGCCGCGTCGATAGATGAAAGGGAATGTCGTCTACACATGTACACTTATAAACTTAAAACGATAAATTATTCAATAATAGTTTATAAATCATTTATGTATTTTTTTGGTATAAAGTTATAGGAAATGATATGGTATAACGGTATAGTGTAACGAAGTTCGGTATACTATCCCGGTAAGGCATACCGAAGTTCGGTGTACTATCCCGGTAAGGCATACCCTCTCTTATCATCTTCCATTTTCCATAACAAAAATTTCCATCCCCAAATTTAACAAAAATATGAAAAAAATTTGTCAACAAAGGGCTACATACATCTAAAACTATTCGGACATAACAAAGACTACAATTAGATTGGTCGGCCTACTGACTGGAATTCAACAAGCCCATTATTAATCAATAGAACGTTCAATTTTATTTTAGGAGTACTAACTATTTATATGAGTATTCGGAATTCTTCAAAAAACATTTCAAGAAAATGAAGTTTTATTTGAGGTGATGTTATGAAGTACTATCAAACAAAAACTTTCCACCTATAGGAAACTGATGAACTAAAAAAATAGTTGACCATGTGGGAGTATAGCACTATAAATATGTTATACTATAGTATAAACTCTAGTTTGAGTTTAATGACCACCAAATATATATTCGACCTTGATGAGTTGATGGTAATTTGAAGTACACAGCACACACCGAAAAACAAAAAGTACGTATTCTAATATGTAAAAGTATTTTAATAAATTACTACTCCACATCTCATCTCTTAATGAAAGCACTAAATTAATACATAATTGCATTTGTTATTTTCTCCAAAACTCCTCTTCTATATATGTATAGATATAACTTCAAAATTTACAACCCATTATAAACATATTAAATAAAATCAGCTTTGACATAACATATTGTAAATATAGGTAGCGCTATATATATTTCATCGGTTGATGAGATAAGATGGTCCAAGTTTTTCGTACTAATTGTAATTAAACAAAACCACAAGCTATGAAAGATTTCTATTCATATAAAATTTCCCATTTCCATAAAATTTCCAATGCCCAAAACGAACTACTCCTATTAGTGACAAATATTGACTACTTTTGGTCTTTATTAGTCTATGTTATATGTTAGGGTTTATTTAATCAACTTTTGACATATGATATATACATGTAAATTTGATGGACTATTATCGTTGGAGACTTTGGATTTTTTTGGGGCAGACAAAATTCATTCAAGAAAATTCCGCATCAAATTCAAAATTTCAAATAACTACTATGACTGATCATCAATATGCAATCAAAACTTCTTATTCTTATCTGATTTTAATTAAAAACTGATTTGAGCTAATCGACTAGTTTGACCAATCAATTTCCATTTTCCAGTCCTTTATAAAGTTTAGTTAGTTCGAGTAAATCACAAAATTATGTGAAGCATCCTCTAAGAATGCCGATTTCTTAGAATTCTTGTATATCAAAATTTTGGACTTCTCGGCTATCACCCCTAAGAATGCCGATTTCTCCTCGATGTCTCCGTCAGGGGTCTGTGGAGCATCCTCTTTGTGTCGGAGGTGAAATCCGAGTGTACGAACGGGTATGTGGAGATGCCGTAAAAGATTCCAATTTATTGTGTTCATATTATTTTATTTTGACGTGTACAAGAAATTTTACTAAGTTTTCATTTTTTTTTGGAATAGATTTTATGTTATCGATTTGTGTATACATACGATGATTAAGCTTTACTATATAACTATTGAGTTATTCCGATTTTGTTTTGCTGTAGTATTTGTAGTTTTATACTATGACATAGTAATAAATATGGTAGTGAAACATTCCATATTTTCAAATATATTTGGTCTATAGGTTTCTTTAGTCGGGGAAAGGGGATGGGTGAGGGTTGCACCTTAATTCTATGTCAATATTTATAGAATTTTGATAATATGAGTTTTTTATAAGCGTAAAAATGATGATACGTGCATTTGTAAAAAATAATAACCATTTAAACTAGGTAAAATAAACACTATAAACAATTGGACACAATGACACAGAGATTAACTAACAAATAACATAAACATATAGTTCTAACAACTAGAACAGGTCCCCGCCTATCACATCGTAGCACACATCATATTCAAACAACGTCCACACGGTAGACACTGCAATCTTCTCAATCATGGCAATCGAAGAATGAATTAATAACCACAAAAGAAAAGGAAAGATATAGCAACACAACAAACAATTGGAGATAACAAGTTTTAACAACCTAATCAGTCCGTCTCAACTCTCAATGTAGTTAATTTGAAGGGTAAACTATGTGGCTGGCCTTAATTAAAATACTACTCCATTCGTCCTCGATTAAGAGTT
This sequence comes from Salvia hispanica, assembly GCF_023119035.1. Classification (NCBI taxonomy): domain Eukaryota; kingdom Viridiplantae; phylum Streptophyta; class Magnoliopsida; order Lamiales; family Lamiaceae; genus Salvia; species Salvia hispanica. The sequence continues at coordinate 1,404,374 of NC_062969.1, read as the reverse complement.
ACACTTTGACCGAGACACGAGTTTTAAGAAATGTAAAGAAAAGTTGGTTGAAAAAGTTAGTGGAATGTGAGACCCATTTTTTTATATTGGTTTTATAATAAAATGTGAGTGAATTGAGTCAGTGGAATGTGAGACCTACTTACTATTTATGGTAAAAGTGAAGTGTGACTCTTAATTAGGAACGGACCGAAATGGAAAAGTGTGACTCTTAATCGGTGACGGAGGGAGTATTATTTTATATGTAAATATATTTATAATATTTTTGAGACATCGGATAGTGATTGATAATTAACAAGAAGAAGTCTTACAAATTAACATAACCATAAACAAATTCGACACCCAATTAAATCTACCGTGCCATCTAAAGCCACGAAGCTCTGCTGGCTCTCTCCCAGCTTCCCCCACGACGTCGGCGGATCTCGCCTTCAGATTGTCGAAGCTGTCGCGGAGACGGCTCGCGTGGGGGAGGAGGCCCCCCTCGCTTTCGGCGCACGCACGGACGTCGGCCAAGGCCTTCTTGGCCTTGGCCGCGACACGGGCGCACATGAGCAGTGGAATAGCCTTCTCGGCTATTTCATTGAGAAAAGCCTCCTTTGCCGCCAACCCTCCGGGCGGAGTTGGCGGCGCCTCCGCCTCATAGCGGAGGTGAAATTCCAGCTTCTCGACGTTGCTGCACTCTTTATCCTCCAGCCTCTCAACTATTTTCCGTCGCGGGACAAACTTAAAGTTGAAACCGAGAAAACTCTAATCGATCGGCATTTTTTTCTTTAAACTGGGCTAGATATCAATGTTATATTTTATGGGAGAGAGTGGTGAATCAGAACTGTCAGTTTATACTACTTAGTGGCTACTTCACTTCTTGGTCCCCTCACAATTTCAATTGTCATCACGGGGATACCATCAATTATTCATTTTCATGTTTTAGTATTTGATGTAAAAATTATACATTAACTCTACATAGTTTAAATTAGTAATCTTCTATTTAAACATTTGTATACAATGCATAGATATTACTTCCTCTGTCCCATGTCGTTCGCACCTTTCTATTTCGCCTCGTCCCAAACTACTTACACTAGTTATATTTTAAGTGAGAACCATGGTATTTAATTAATATATTACAATTAGATAAGATTCCATTTTTAAATGATCTTTCATTAAATTTAAAATACTAATTTACTTACACTAAAAAATTCATAAATGTGCGAGTAATATGAGATGGAGGTAGTACTATTTCACAAAGCTAAGTGTACTTCGTATTTTTGGGTAACATTGAGATCTGACATTAATAAGCAAATAATTATGGGATGTTGAGGGGTCGGAGGTGATTTTCATTGATATTTCCTCCGTCCCAGGTTAGTTTGAGCATTTTTTTTGGGCACATGATTTAAGAAGTTGATGTGATAAAGATTAATGTGGAGAGAATAAAGTTTAGTATAGTATGAGAATGAATAAAGTTTTTGTCTAAAATAGAAAATGACTCGAGTCATACAACGTGCTGAAATGGGAGATCTCATCGTCCATCATCGCGATTATGTCGCAAGCACCGTGCGAATTTCAAGTCATTCTAATAGAACAATGTGAGAGTCATTGTGACTATGTGTTGAAATGTACGAATTTAAAGCACCATGTGAATTTAACTATGCGAATTTGGCACGGCGACTTGATATCCACACACTCCAGCATTGCTTGAAATTCGCACGGTTAAATTCATATGGTGTTTTAAATTCGTTCGCTCCAGCACATACTCACAGTGACTTTCACATTAACCTTGCCGGAGTCATCCATATGCAAATCTGTTGCCGCTGCCACCACCGTCCCCGAACGGCGGGCCGTTCTGGCGTGCATCCAATATTTGGTGCTCAATTCCACTCTAAACTTCATTGTTGATCCGTTGGAAATCTTCCGTAGCATATCGTCTGACGATGGCCCATGAGCCTCCACCACAGCCTCCTGATGGACCGCAGTCTTCCACTGTCACGGCCGCACTAGCTAAGGATAACATAATACGGATAATCGTGACTAGGAGGGGGAGAAAAGGAGTGGGGAGAAGAAATGGGGGAAGATCGACACAAAAATACTTGGTTACTAAAACCACCAAGATATTTTATACTAAGTAAAAGTTCATAGAATACCAAAAGGTAAGAGTAATAGCACAAAATATGTTTTGGTGTTCCTAAACTTGCACAACGGAAGTAGATAAACACGATCCATATATTGAAATATGAACATCTAAGAGGCTTAGTCTAAACGGCCAAAAACTTCCTCCTCTCAACACCAGATTCCCACCTCTTCATTTTATCAACCTGCACATTTAGAAATACATGCAGGGCTGAGTACATACGTACTCAATGAACACAGTGCCGAAAGATACAGTTATACATATGAAAGTGTTGCCAAGTCATCACAATAACACTCAGGGGTTTTCTTTAAAAGGCCCAAGCTTACTAAAATTATGTTTGACTGCGCAGTCTAAGTTACCTCGCCATATCCGTCATCTCGTGCCGTGGAGATGGTGTTCTACCACGGTCACCTATAACTTTCTTGTGCCGGGAAGGTGGCCACCTTCCTCGGTCACTGAACCCGCTGAACCCGCCATTTGGCTGTCGGTCCACTGTGTACACTAATCCAAGTAGGGACACCACCCTTGCTCGGACCCGAATTCGATTCATAATATTCTTGGCATAAGCATAACAGATAGGCATCCTCACATAAAAAATATTTATGACAAGACAACGACATTTTTTAGATAATGAACATGAGTTTGGATTTTCATCAAAACTCAGCTCGAAAATAATTTGTATTTTTATCCCCACTAAATGATAGAAGTTACAACCCTTTGCTTCAACGACGACCCCCTTCGTGATTCTTACCTTTTAAAATAAATAAATAAATAAATAAATATAAAAACAAACTAAGTTAGTTAAGCTATGAGATAATATGCCAACTCACTGTACACATCCTATTTTCTATAATTTCTTCTTTTAACTCAATGTTATAAATAAATTTGGAGGTTTAGCTAAGATATAACTAATTTACGTAAGGATGTAACAATTAAATTTATCAACCTAAGATAACTTTAACTGCATCAAGTTATACTTGAAATTCTAATGAATCATGAAAATAAAGAAATTGGGACTGAGGATTTGTAAATAAAGATTAGTCAAACAAATTTGATTTATATGGTATTCTATTTACTTAATTATGTAGCTTAACTCCAAAAATTAGAAAAAAACAGGGAGACCAGATTAATATCTGTCCTAAGCATAAAAGCCTAAGGAGTCTTCCCTTCAAATCCTTCCATACCCTAGCCCCCAACGAAGAGAGAGAAACTCTCTCTTCTCTCTAGAAGGAGAGTTGCCGTTGCTGCCAACATCCCGCGACGCCATCGACACCCCTTTCTCTCCCAATCTCTCTTCTTCTTCTCGGCCTTTCTTTCTTAGGTTCACAATCACTACAACCACTATCTCTCTCTTTCTCTCTCTCTCTGTCTGCCGCTGTGCATGCACAAGCGACGGTCTCTCCACCCTTCGCCCACACCCTGCACCACCGGAAATTGCCAGTCATCCCAACGCCACCGTTCACACCTCATACGCCGCCGCTGTATGCGACGGCTATGGTTCCCGCCTGCGCTGGGCTCTGGGGCGGCTACTTCCGTGCGTGGTGGATGTCGCCGCTACATGCGGCGGCAGCTGCCCCTGCCCCTCTCCGTGTTCGCAGGTTCCGACAGCTGATAAGATCACTATTCTCTTATCCCTCATCTCTTTTACTTATCCTCAAAAGATTCATAACTATAAAATATTAATCTTTGTCACCATAGTTTCAAAATTTATAAAATGGGAGGTTTCCATCCTTCCTAGGGTTTATGGAATCTTCATAGTCCTTTCTGCAAGTCGGAGCAGAAACTACTTCTAAAAATAAGCCATTAACAATTGTATCTATTGGAGTTTTAAGACTTGACTTGTTTATTTTATGAATTATATATTTTGGGAAGTCTACGCATGTTAGCTTACTAAAAGGAAAACTTGGGTGATAGAACATGTTGCAGTAGGTGTTATTCTTATTGAAGATTCAGGTGTTATGCTCCAAAAAAAATATAAAAGCACTAAAATAAGAAATGAAGGTTAAGAAAATATTTACCGGTTACGGATTTTCTTCTAATGTTCTAAAGCTAGGATTAAGAAGGAAAAAGGACAAAAGATATGAAAAGGATTTGAATACATTCCTATATATATATATATATATATATATATATATATATATATATATGGCCTTGGTGCTACACGTGGATTTACTCACTACGTGTAAGTGATTTAGCCTATTTATTGGGCAAGGCTATAGACTATAGTGGGGAATAATGATGGAAAATTATTATTATTATTATTATTATTATTATTATTTTATCATAATTATTATATTTGATGTATTTGTATTATTATTCATAATTTTACTCCAGATTCTAATTATAGAACCTTCAAAAATACTTAGAGGTATACTGGGATCATGCATGGTCGTCGAACAAGTTGCCCGAGACTTGCACGATCTTAGTTATTTTGTAATAGAGTAGTAATATATAATTGTTTTCGGATTGTCTTAAACTCTCGAACATATGCTCCTGGATTATACTTTCTCGTTTTGGAATAATTTTTTTTTCTATTTTGTTTGGTTTAAACACTATTTAAAAAGGTGGTAAAATCAACAACGAAACTTCTTTACACAACTCGTCTTAAACTTACAACTTTATCATATAATTATTATATAAGGCTTCACTTTCTGGTCAAAAGACTAGGTTGTCACTACCATTAAACATCCACTCGGATCATTTATGGCGACAATCAAAACGAAGTCGTGTAGGGAACTCATTAATTTTCTTTTCTTATTTTAGTAAACTCAAACTATATCGTTTTGTATATAGGCGTGATGATTAAAAAAAATTGAGTGTTCGAAATTAAATGTTATGTTCTCAAATCTTACTGAACCAACCAAAATTTGTCAAAGACTTGGATCAATTAAGTGGACAATTTTCATATTATTCAAATACTTGAAAAATCATACACAACACCACAATGCAAACAAGATTAATTATACAAATATGTCATTAATTAGAAACGAGTTTGGATCAATTAATGGAGTCTTATAGGCTTCTTGGAAACCTTGTGTCCATAACCATCCACCCACACTTCACCTTCAACAACAAACCTCTTTCTTCCCGAGTACCGGCAACGGTCATCGGCATTGCAATACTCGAGCCGGTACCTCGTCAATTGAATGAAGGAACTCTAGTTAAGGTGTTGATGTATTTATAGGGAGATTGAACAATAGTTTTGTAGAAAATGTGCATAATTTAAACTGAGTTGAATGCATCAAAGTCAACTTCAATTATAAAATATTCGGTCAACTGGCTAGGTAACTATGTGTAATATGACGGTGTGCGTGTATGTTACGGACTCAATTCCTACATCGGTTGTGAGAACAACTGGTGTGGGTAAATAGACTAAATGCTCTCTCACTTAACAAGCTAGTCTTTTGGGCTGAGTTCTCATGTTTGGTCACATCGACAATATATTAAACGTAACCGAACAATTTGCTCTTTAATGTTAACATTTATGTAGGGAATTCTATTGTTATCCTGTTAAAAACCATAACCGAAGCGACTAATTCCACGAAGACTAGCTAATATGCTTATTTGACTTTATATTTAATTGAGTTTTAGTAGAGGGAAAGGAAATTAAAGAGGTAGAATGTGACAATTATTAAAATAATGTTTTAACGCGGGGAGAATATACGGAAATGAACATGTTATTGGAGTTTATATATTACAAACAGGCCATAGGCATGCAAAGATTTATCTGCATTTAAATTTAGAGTGCCTCAATAGTCAATTCTTAATCAAGATTCATTCATTCTAAATGAGAACTTTTAAATCGCAATCAGAATATTCTAATAAATGCGAGATTACACAACATTTTAGTTTTAGAGATCATTGATGAGAGAGTTTAGATGCTTTCAAGCTTGTGTTTTTTTTTAGTGTCAATTCTTTGATCATTTTGTATATCGTCTTTGAATATTTTGTACGAACGAATATAGCAAGATAAATAGAAGTTGCGACATCTCTTGTTCTGTAAACATAGATACTTAGTGATCGAACCACATAAATCTTCCCTTCTTGTCATGTTTTGTTTCATATATTTCGTAGTCTCGTTTCTTTAACAAAAATAAAAGACAGAAAAAGCAAAAACAAATTGAATGGTGTCCCAAAATTAGTATAATTGCATCGTGAAACATTTTTATGCTTTATTGCCTCAATTAGAAATATCAGTGCAGCCCGAACCTGACTATCCCGCAATCCGAAAAGGATTGGCCCGAAACCCGCTGGGCCGACCTGATTACATCCTTAGCCTCAAATCGAGTATTGTTTTATATATAAAATATATTTATAATATTTTTGAGACATCGGATAATGAATATAATTAACAAAAAATCAATAATATCATTCTCAAATTCACGTAAATTATTAAATCACAAATTACAACGAGTTTCTAGCTATTAAGTAAGCCAAAATTATTTAGAAACCACTATCATAATTTATAAATTGTCGATCTTCAATATACTCTTCTTTAATGAACTTACCATTTTGCTCCGCCGAATGTTAGGCAGCCCTCAATGATGAAAGCAAACTAATGAAAGGGCTAAAACGCTGGTTTGAGAAAATGTAATGCTTTAGGTTTGTAATATGTGAAAGAAGGGTTGTAATTTTATGCTATTCATTATAACTGGCATTTTATGATATTAATTATTAATCCCTCCGTTCTAATATTGTCACATTTTGATCACGAGTTTTAAAAAATATAATAAAAAGTGAATTAAAAAGTTCGTGGAAAGTGGTTTTATAATAAAAAATGAGTGATATTGAGTTAGTGGAATGTGAGGTCCACTAGGAAAAATTTAAAAAAAAATGAAATGTGACAGATTTTGTGGAACAGACGGAAATGAAAATGTATATATATAACAAATTTTTCAGGCACGGAAAGAGTATATTTTTATGCAATTCTAATCATTTATGTCTCAAATTAATTTTTTATAATTCTATCTATGCTACAATCGCAAGTACTTTCTGGATATCATTCGTAACATATATAGCTAAGTCCCTACCAAACGGTGCCTTATATTTCTATATTGATTTATAAGGTTCCGTATGTCATGAAAAATTGACTATAAAATATTAGTTTTCTACTTAAATCAATTCAGTACTATTACAAGACAAATTAAAATTCTATAGATTGATATTAATTGAGTTTACAGTTTTCATTCAAAACCATAAATATATAAGGGCCAAAATATATTACTATTAGATTGTAATGCACGCAATATATATTTAATATATATAGTGAAATTTAATGTAGTTTAGTTTGATATTTCGTACATAATAATTAAATATGCTATGGAACATCTTAACTTATTTAAATTGAAATCTTATGAAAGATATCCCTCAGTTTGATATATACTGAATAAATACGAGTTCTTTTAGAAGATTTGATATCACAAATTCCTACTCCTATGTTATTAAGCAATAAAAAATAGGTACTCATCACCTCAATTTACCAAATTTATACTTAAAGAATTCAGATAATTAAGATAGGGTTATGTTTATAGCATTAAAAATAATAGATACTCGTAACTCAATATACCAAATTCGTAGATATGGAATTTAGATATCATCAGTTAAATTAGTTACAAAATCAGATTTAGTTTCCATAACTTTAAGACCTAAACACGGTAAAAAATATATAAAACTCCTGAAAAATTGCCTACATACTATATTCTTATATAAATATATAACAAATAAAAGATTGTACATACACGGTAAATAAGCAAACTGCCTATATATATAGCCATCATAGAACTATTTTTGATCCATAACACACAAGAGAGTTGAGAGAAATAGAGAGAATTAGAAGACATGTCAGTTAAGGTATTTGAATTCAATCCGAGCGGCGAAGATTTGATCAATTTCTACCTTCATCCATGGGTGAAGCAACCGGTGCCGTGGAATGGCATTCCGGTGAAGGAAATCTACGGTCCATCGTCGGATCCGTGGGTGGTTTTCAATGACGTGGAGTCGTGTTGGCACTCGAGGTTGGAGGAGAAGGGCGCCATCAAGTACTCCATCTACGCCTTCACGTTGCTCTCGAGGGTTTCAAACTCGAGAAGGGTTTCCCGAGGGGCGGGGACCGGGACTTGGCACGGCCAAACGGGCCCCGAGATGATCCAAGATTCCAAGAACGGCCAAATCATCGGCCGATCCAAGATGCTGGCCTTCAAGCGCCCGGGCTCGGATGCTGATTTCGGCCGTTGGACCATGCACGAATATTCCCTCAGCGATGGTCTAATTAGGTCAGGCGGCGTGCCAAACGCAGCCGATCTCGTCGTGTGCAAGATCACCAAGATCGTCAAGAAGAACAAGAAGAAATCCGGTGCGCAGCCGCCGTTGGCCGGGATTAGCAAGCTCCCGGAGTGGCGGACAACGGAGATGTTTCTTCCGAAATCGCAAGGCAACGGTGTTTGGGTTAGAGACCCTTTTGATGTTAGTGTTCCGGATCCAAATCAACAAGACGGAAACACATCCGGCGCCGGTGAGGGATCGGAGGTAGAGCCTAACGACGATGAGGACTTATTTCTCTTCGAAGCGGAGCTACTAGAGAATATGCTAGATGATAAGTAGTATATTATGTAGTCTTCTCGGGTTTTCTTTGTCGGTTCTTTCCCGAGTCGTATCAAGAGAGTCGAACCGCATAGGGTCGGAATTCTAGAAATTCTAGAATTCCATAGATCGAGTCAATTAATTGAGAAATAAGATATTTTATTCTTCTCATTCATCGTTGAATTCTTTATTTTTGCAAATCCTACAACTCAAATTAATTAGGGTTTCGAATATTGCATCTTCTCTAAACACGTTGGCCCATGAGCCTCCACCACAGCCTCCCGATGGACCGCGATCTTCCATGTGGAGATTAAATTGCAGGGAAATTTTGATTTATCTCTTATCAAATCACTTTATTCTCAATTTAATTTTCCATGTGGAGATTAAATTGAGTTGATATTCAAATGCTGGATCAATACAGAGTTAAAATAGATGTTTTAATTGATTTTATATTGAATTGATAGTTTCAATTAACCTTATATTCGTTTGAAAAGGTAAAAAAAAAGAAATTAAACATATTACTACTATAGTAGTATTAGATAACTTCAACATATTGATTATATATTGTAATAACTAAAATTAGAAAAACTATTATTAAGATTATACAATTATAATAAAAATAACGTAGTAAAAAAAGTTGAGTAACAAATTACTGTAAAAAAAGAACGCATAACTAAAATTGTTTGATAATTTAGTAATAACAAGATAGAGAATTATATATGGACATTTCTAATTATTTGATATCATAGTTAAGCTTAACTAACCCGTGCCACACACAAATGCTATAAAGCCCCTACTCACCGCCTCCAACAAGATAGCAAGAATGAGATGGGGTCTGAGCCATATTCAACCACTCATAGTCATTGGTATGTTAAAATATCACACAATGCACAATGTAGTGGACATAGATAAAAAAAATGGTTTTACATGACTAAGACATCGGATAGATACTACTTGTTGCCAGATGAGATTGAGCCATATAGAGCATGTAAGTCAAAGAGATTCATCACAAAGGTGATGTTTATGTGTACTGTGTGTAGACCTCAGATTGCAGGAGATGGAGAAGTAACTTTTGATGGAAAAATAGGCATTTTTCCATTCACCACTATGGAGCCAGTAAAGAGGAAATCAAAGATAAGGCCAAGGGGGACTATGGAGACAAAACCCATTCAATCAGTGAACAAAGAAGTGATGAAAGATTGCCTCATTCAAAAGGTACACTTTTTTTTCCTCATAATTCATTCAATCACATAGTAACAGATCATATATGTGTAGATCATACCAGCAATCAAGGCAAAATGGCCAGAGAATTTAAGCAAAGAGATATTCATTCAGCAAGACAATGCCAAGCCGCATATAAATCACAATGATGCTGATTTTCTGTCAGCTGCATCCACAGATGGGTTCAAGTTTCATCTCAAGTGCCAACCACCACAATCCCCAGATTGTAATGTGTTGGATTTGGGATATTTCAGAGCAATCCAATCTCTACAAGAAGATAAAGTGGCTAAGGGAGTGGATGACTTGTTGAGGAATGTGCATTGTTCTTTTGAAGAACTTAATCCGTACACACTCAACAATGTTTTCCTTACTCTACAAAGTTGTCTAACTGAGATACTTAAGGTGCAAGGGAGAAATAGCTACAAAACTCCACACATGAATAAAGAGAGATTAACAAGGATGGGGACACTGCCAGATGCTATAGAGGTGGAAGAAGAAGTTGTGAAGGCTGCTGTGGCATACCTCCAACAGCCAGAAAATGATGTGAGCACAAAATATGACATCTCAGGGGTCAGTGAAGCTGTAGGCTTCTAGTTCAGCATGTAGAAAGCATACTTTTTGTCAGTTGGGTGTGTAAGCCTCATAATTAGGTGTGGCTTATGCTATTCAACTGTTTTTTTGTCATTTTGTAAAGCCTCCAAACTTGTATAGGGGTGGCTTCTAAAATCCTAATCCCTCAGAAAAATTTCATCATAGGGCAGCCTCCAAACCTTGTAAGGGGTGGCTTCTAAGGATGCCTATCTCACATAACAGCCTCCTAACCTTGTAAAGGGGTGACTTGTAATGTGAAACTGTTTCTATAATGAATTTGTATGGTTTTTAAAGGCTAATCCCTCAGATAGCATGGTTAAATCATGGACAAACAAGCCTCCTAACCTAAGAACAGGGGTGGCTCATTAATCTGAAAACTCAGCAACACAAACAAATTCATCACAGGGAACACAATAGTATATGTAAACCATACAAAATCATCATAGGGAACACATTAGTAAACCATACAAAATCATTACAGTGAACACATCCAGATAAAACAACAACCACAACATCCAAACCCACAGCCTCTAGACCAAACAAGAACCACAACATCCAAACCCACAGCCTCAAAACCCATCCACACACCAGCCTCCAGATCAAACAAGAACCACAACATCCAACTCCACGGCCTCAAAACCCATCCGCACCCCAGCCTCCAGATCAAACAACCACAACATCCAAACCCACAGCCCCAAAACCCATCCACACCCCAGCCTCCAAACCCTTTACACAACCACATTTTTCAAACCCTTCAAACAACCAATCCTCCAATCCATCAAACAACCACAGCCTCCAAACCCACATAATCCAAACCCGAAATATAGAAATTTGAGGGACAACATACTTAGATTAGATTAGATCCAAAAACTTTGGCAGTAAAATTGCAAACATTTCCTTCTCCACATCTGAATATACGATGGGGGAGGGTTGAGGAATGTCGACGGAGGTGGCTGGTGGTGGAGCATAAAAGGGGGAGGCTGGTGGTGGTGGACCATAGAATGGGCTTTCACCCCCAAAGTACTCAAACATCTCACATTTGGGAAAGAATTCAGGTTCCGTTTCGGGAACAACGGTGTCAGTCAAGTTTCCGACTGATAGCGGGCTCTGACAGGATAGCGGGCGACGATGGGGGTGTATGAGGGCCATAGATGCTCTGGTGTGTCTGGGACAACGAGCTCGTCCAGATCGTCGGAGGAAAAATAAGGAGAAGAGTCGGGATCTTCCGGCATCGCAAACCCACAAAATTAGGATTTCAGAAGGTGATAAAGGCGGTGGATGGTGGCTGAAATCAATTCACGGAGGGAGGCGTTATATACGAACTAGGGTTTCAGTAGAATGAAGGAGGCGGTGGGTTGGGGGATACGAACTAGGGCTTCCTTCAATTTAAATCATTGAAATGGAGGATGGTGGTGGGTGGGAGAGTTTAATGGGGTTAAGCTGTGGTGGGTGGGAGAGTTAAATGGAGAGAGGCTGTGGTGGGTTGGTGGAATTAATGGAGGAATTTGCATCAAGGGTTGAGGGAGGTGAGAAGATGGTAGAGAAAGAGTGTTGACCGAATTGGAGGAGAAATGGCAAGTTGGTGTAAATAAATTAAATATGGAGGGGAGTTTCATTGTCTATATTTTAATAAATTAAACCATGATTTGAATGAAATCAACACCTTTTGATACATGAACATACCATCAAAATAACAATAAGTGAAATGATTGGAACGGAGAACACAAGTTCTAAAGCTTTAACAAGAGAATTCACTCTATCACTCGTACCATGAGATCGGAGTGCTATCGGCTTCTTGGAAACCTTGCCGAAGCGATCAATACAAAAGACCGCATCCGCTGCTGCCACCGTCTTCATATGCTTGGGGATCAAATCCACCCTTACATTCACTGTTGACCCGTTCGCAATCTTCTGCAGCGCGTCTTCCCACAGCGGCCCACGAGGCACCACCACCACCGCCTCCTGATGGACTGTCTTCTTCTTGCCCGCGTTGAATCCAGGGATGATGCAGTAGCCGACAACGACATTTTGGTAGACGTCTATCTTGGAAGCATAAGTGGAGGCATAAGACAAAGTAATGTTGACATTGTTGTAACGGAGGGGAGTAATGACTATACGTCTCTTGAATTCGAGGTCCATGAAGATGGTCGTATTATTACTATTAGGGTTTGAGGAGTTAATAGAATCTCCTCGAACATGAAGTTGGTTTATGTAGAATAGGGGTTCCGAAATCCAGATAATTGCTAATATGATCGCCAGGAATAAAAAGATAAAGCTCATCAAGAACACGAATCTTAGAATACAAATCCTTGCATAATTAATAATGAGTTTGGTACAATCCTCGCCGATCACTGACTGAAGAATGCGTGACATTAAGATAGATAAGAAGTAAACATATACGAATGAGTAAATATCTTGTGACAAATCATGAAAAAATAAGTATACTTATAAGCGGGACGAGTCTTAATGTTTAATCAATAGCGTCATTAGTGCCAAAAATATCATCATTAAAGTCCTAGATAGCTCATTTAGTATCGCGTGCATCAAGTGATTTACCATGATATCCAAGATTTATTTGCATTTAAATTTAGAGTGCCTCAATAGTCAATTCTTAATCAAGATTCATTAATTCTAAATGAGAACTTTTAAATCGCAATCAGAATATTCTAATAAATGCGAGATTACACAACATTTTAGTTTTAGAGATCATTGATGAGAGAGTTTAGATGCTTTCAAGCTTGTGTTTTTTTAGTGTCAATTCTGTGATCATTTTGTATATCGTCTTTGAATATTTTGTACGAACGAATATAGCAAGATAAATAGAAGTTGCGACATCTCTTGTTCTGTAAACATAGATCCTTAGTGATCGAACCACGTAAATCTTCTCTTCTTGTCATGTTTTGTTTCATATATTTTGTAGTCTCGTTTATTTAACAAATAATAAAGATAGAAAAAGCAAAAAGAAATTTAATGGTCCCCCAAAATTAGTAGAATCGAGGTTGAAACAATGCTAGATCGAATATTCCGATGATTGTTAAAAGAGTGAGGCAAACTATGAACAAGATTATAATGCTCTTACAACCCATCTAACACTATGCTACGAATAATTAATAGTACTAAAACTTAGGGGAAAATAAGAGTAAAAATTCGGGTGAAAGTTCAATGATATTTATAGGCGAATTGAGTGTTAATCCTATTTAGAAAGTATAACATAAATATTGTCTACGTAACATTAGCGTTCTCTTGTCACGATTGTATTTTGTGTATAATTAATGTATTATTGTGTCGTTTTAGATATAGATAGTTTAAATTACGTAAGTCAAATTTAATTCTTAGCCTAAATTAAAGTACTCATCCCATATTCACAAGTTTAATTCAGTATAGATTATGTGATGATGATCGTTATAATCAAGTTTATATGAAAGAATTAATTATTTAAATTTCAAATTATATTTTCATAATTTTCTGGAGAAGTGTTGAAACATATTTATGCTTTATTGCCTCAATTAGAAATATCAGTGCAGCCCGCACCCTACTGTCCCGCAATCCGAGTAGGGTTGGCCTGAAACCTGCTGGGCCGACCCGGTTGCATCCTTAGCCTCAATTCGAGTATTGTTTTATATATAAAATATATTTATAATATTTTTGAGGCATCGGATAATGAATATAATTAACAAAAAATCAATAATTTCATTCTCAAATTCACGTAAATTAGTAAATCACAAATTACAACGACTTTCTAACTATTAAGTAAGCCAAATTATTTAGATATCACTATCATAATTTATAAAGTGTCGATCTTCAATATACTCTTCTTTAATAAACTTTACCATTTTGCTCCGCCGAATGTTAGGCAGCCCTCAATGATGAAAGCATTAGGTTTGTAATATGTAAAAGAAGGGTTGTAATTTTACGCTATTCATTATAACTGGCATTTTATGATATTAATTATTAATCCCTCCGTTCTAATATTGTCACATTTTGATCACAAGTTTTAAAAAATATAATAAAAAGTGAATTAAAAAGTTAGTGGAAAGTGGGTTTTATAATAAAAAATGTGAGTGATATTGAGTTAGTGGAATGTGAGGTCCACTAAAAAAACTAAAAAGAAAATGAAATGTGACAAATTTTATGGAATAGACAGAAATGAAAATTTATATATAACAAATTTTTATATAACAAATTTTTCAGGCACGGAAGGAGTATATTTTTATGCAATTCTAATAATTTATGTCTCAAATTAATTTTTAATAATTCTATCTATGCTACAATCGCAAATACTTTTTGGATATCATTCGTAACATATATAGCTAAGTCCCTACCAAACGGTTCCTTATATTTCTATATTGATTAATAAGGTTCCGTATGTCATGAAAAATTGAATATAAAATATTAGTAGTTTTCTACTTAAATCAATTCAGTACTATCACAAGACAAATTAAAATTCAAGATATTGATATTAATTGAGTTTACAGTTTTCATTCAAAACCATAAATATAGTAAAAGGGCCAAAATATATTACTATTAGATTGTAATGTACGCAATATTTATTTAATATATATATAGTGAAGTATATTTTAATGTAGTTTAGTTTGATATTTCGTACATAATATTTAAATATTTTGTGGAATATCTTAATTTAATTAAAATTAAAATCTTACGAAAGATATCCCTTATTTTGATATATTCCGAATAAATATGAGTTCTTTTACAAGATTTGATCTCACAAAATCCTACTCCTATGTTGTTTAGCTATAAAAAATAGGTACTCATCACCTCAATTTACCAAATTTATACTTATAGAATTCAGATAGGATAGGGTTATGCTATTTAGTATTAAAAGTAATAGATACGGAATTTAGATATCATCAGTTAAATTAGTTACAAAATCAGATTTAGTTTCCATAACCTTAAGACCTAAACACTCTTGAATTGGATAAAAAATATATAAAACTCCTGAAAAATTGCGTACATACTATATTCTTATATAAATGTATAACAAATAAAAGGTTGTACGTATACGGTAACAAGCAAACTACCTATATATATAGACATCATAGAACTATTTTTGATCCACAACACATTAGAGAGTTGAGAGAAATAGAGAGAATTAGAAGACATGTTAGTTAAGGGATTTGAGTTCAATCCGAGCGGCGAAGATTTGATCAATGGATACCTTTATCCGTGGGTGAAGCAAGAGGAGCTTCCGTGGAATGACATTCCGGTGAAGGAAATCTACGGCCCATCGTCGGATCCGTGGGTGGTTTTCTATGACGTGGAGTCGCGTTGGCACTCGAGGTTGGAGGAGAAGGGCGCCATCAAGTACACAATCTACGCCTTCACGTTGCTCACGAGGGTTTCAAACTCGAAGAGGGTTTCCCGAGGGGCGGGGACCGGGACTTGGCAGGGCCAAACGGGCCCCGAGATGATCCAAGATTCCAAGAACGGCCAAATCATCGGCCAGTCCAAGATGCTGGCCTTCAAGCACCCGGGCTCGGAGGCCAATTTCGGCCGTTGGACCATGCATGAATTTTCCCTCAGCGATGATCTAATTAGGTCAAGCGGCGTACCAAACGCGGCCGATCTCGTCGTGTGCAAGATCACCAAGACCGTCAAGAAGAACAACAAGAAATCCGGTGCGCAGCTGCCGTTGGCCGGGATTAGCAAGCTTCCGGAGTGTCGGACAACGGAGATGTTTCTTCCGGTATAGCCTAACGACGACGAGGAATTATTTCTCTTCGATGCGGAGCTACTAGAGAATATGCTAGACGATAAATAGTGTAGTAGTATATTATGTAATCTTCTCGGGTTTTCTTTGTCGGTTCTTTCCCGAGTCGTATCAAGAGAGTCGAACCGCATAGGGTCGGAATTCTAGAAATTCTAGAATTCCATAGATCGAGTCAATTAATTGAGAAATAAGATAATTTATTCTTCTCATTCATTGTTGAATTCTTTAATTTTGCAAATCCTACAACTCAAATTAATTAGGGTTTCGAATATTGCATCTTCTCTAAACTTCATAAATTTCATCTAATTAGGTTAATTCTTGGCCTGATAGTATCCTTACTAGAAAAGATTAATATAAACATATTTGTGTTGCATATTTTTTCGAATTTTCTAAGTTCCAAAAGAGTGATCAAGAAGTTTAGATGTCTATTCTTTGATCACTTTGTGTATCGTCTTTGTATATTGTACGAACGAATAGCAAGATTAATAAAATTGTGCGACATCTCTTGTAACGTGAACGTAGGTCCTTAGTTATCGAACAACGTAAATATTATCCCGTTGTCGTGTTTTGTTTCATATACTCCGTATTTCATAGCTCCGTCTCTTAAGAAAAATAAAAGAGAGAAAAAGAAAAAAAAAAAAAAAAGTGGAATGATCACCAAAATTACTTTTGCTTCTTAGACAAAATTACACAGTACTCCCTCCGTTCCATAGTAATGTAGGCGTTTCTTTTCGGCACGGAGATTAAGAAAAATTGTGCTAGGTGAGTTAAGTAAAGGTAGAATAAAGTGAAAAACGAAAAAGGTAGAGAGATGAAGAGAGGAAAAAGTAAGAGAGAGTAAAATAGGTGTCGAAAAATGTGTTGACTTTTACCTAAAAGGAAAATTACTCTTTTACTATGGAACGTACCAAAATGGCAAAATGACTCTATTACTATGGAACGGAGGGAGTACATAAATAAAAATTTTGTTTCATGAAGTATATCACAAAATTACACAGTACATAAATAAAAACTCGAAGAGTATCACAAGACAAAGAGCTAAAAGAACATAACCCACTCTATCACTCACACCACATTGGAGTGCAATCGGCTTCTTAGAAACCTTGCCTAACCGATCAATACCAAAGACCGCATCCGCCGCCGCCGCCGTCTCCATATGCTTGGGGATCAAATCCACCCTTAACGTCGTAGAATATTTGGAGGAAGCCTCTAGGGACTTCATAAATTGAGGCACGAGACAAAGTAATGTTGACATCGTTGTAACGAAGGGGGTTAATGGCCGTACGTCTCTTGAATTCGAGGTCCATGAAAATGGAGGTATTACTATTAGGGTTTGAGGAGTTACTAGAATCTTCTCGAACGTGTAGTTGGTGTATGTAATATTGAGGTTCGTTTATCCAGAAAATTATTATGATGATTGGAAGTAGGATACATAAAAATATGCCTAGCAATTGCACGAAGATGAAAATATTTAAAGCCCTTGTACTCAACATAATGAGGCTCATACGGTCCTCGCCAATCAGTAACTTGCAACGAAGACTGCGCAATACAGTGAAAACAAGGGTGGAAACCTACACACCCTAAATGTAAATTTTGTTATTGTATATCTAACACTATGCTACACATAACAAAATATCAGGTGACAATTATGAAAAAAGTAAAGTAAATTTATATAGGGGGGATGAGGCTTAATGTTTAAATAGCGCCATTAGTGCCATAGATTTAGTTATTAAGGTCATAGATAGCTCAATTAGTATTCGCGTGCATCCAGCGACAAGCGTGACGTGATTTAATATAACATGATATCTATGATTAATAATCTTAATTAAAATAAAATTACAATTTTTTTAGCTATATATGTTACGAATAACAAAACTTATGGGGAAAATGTTAGTAAAAATCAGGGTACAAGTTATGAAAAAAAGGGTGTATAGGCGAAATGAGTGTTAATCCTATTTAGAAATATTGCATTACTAAATTTTGTTGACTAGCATAATGTCATATAGTACTTCCTCCTCCGTCCCATTAGTGTTGATCTTGTCATAATTAATATTATTGTGTTATTTTAGATATAGATAATTTAAATTATGAATATCAAATTTAATTAAATAATCTTAACCATATGAGTATAGTATTAATCCAATATTCACAAGATTATGTAATAATTGCAATCCTTTAAATTTCAAACTAAGTTTTCATAATTTTCTGGAAATGTATTGAAACATTTTTATCTTTTGTTTCCTCAATTATATAATTTGATTACTATTTTTTATCTTTCGTGATATATGAAACTTGTACTCCCTCCGTCCCATTAAATATAAAATATTTGGTTTTCGGCGAGAGATTTTATGTAGTGTTGTTTTGTGAGTAAATGAAAAGAGCGTAAAGTAAGTGAGAAGGAAAAGTAGAGAGAGTGTTGTTTACATTTTTAGAAACATTTCATTTTTAACGTGACAATCCAAAAAGGAAAATGTTTCATTTCTAACGAGACGAGGGAGTATACAGTACTTGAACTAAAAATTTAAATAAGGCAACGATGGAATTTTTTCAAAAATAATTTCATTAAAATATTTAATTTTATATATGATTTATTTGAAATCCATATTTGCGTGACATCGGATAATAATTGTAATAAACAAAAATCAATAAATTCCATTCTCAAATTCACGTAAATTAATAAATCATAAATTATTTAAAAATCACTACCATAATTATAATTATATGATTCTTAAGTCTGAAAGTTAACAGCCCAGACTCCACAGAAATAAAAATTCTACGACTATCAAAATTAAAAAACCTAGAAATATAAAATACTACCTCCGTCCCCCAAAATTTGCTACACTTTGACCCGACACGGGTTTTAAGAAATATAATGGAAAGTGAGTTGAAAAAGTTGGTGGGATGTGGGTCCTACTTTTAAAGTATTAGTTTTATAATAAAATGTGAGTAGGAATGAGTTAGTGGAATATGGAGTCCACTACCAAAAATGGTAAAAGTGAAGTGTATCAAATTTTCAGGGACGGACCGAAATGGTAAATTGTATCAAATTTTCAGGGACAGAGGTAGTACCATCTTTTAGTCAAATCGAATTCTATTGGCTTCTTAGACACCATGCCGAAGCGATCAATTTCGAAGATCGCATCCGCCGCCGTCTTCGTCTTCATATGCTTGGCATTACTTGCTGAAAATTGGATCTCTATTTTAAGTCAGTGAAATAATAACACAATTTAACCATAATAGAGGGATCCATTTCAAGATTCAAAAATAGTTGTAGTGTAGAACTGAGTTCCTTCACTATTCTAACACCTGACTTCATTAAGTTGATTGTGGCTGAGATATCTGAAAATTAATCTATATCGTACACATACTTTTATTTTGAATCATATAGAGTATGGCTTAACATAATTTTCATGGGTTGCAGGATAACTTAGAAAATGAAAATCCTCCTCGTGAAGAGACTCAACACGAGGAGGATTTTCATTTTCTAAGTTATCCTGCAACCCAATGAAAATTATGTTAAGCCATATTCTATATGATTCAAAATAAAAGTATGTGTACGATATAGATTAATTTTCAGATATCTCAGCCACAATCAACTTAATAAAGTCAGGTGCTAGAATAGTGAAGGAACTCA
This sequence comes from Salvia hispanica, assembly GCF_023119035.1. NCBI lineage: Eukaryota > Viridiplantae > Streptophyta > Magnoliopsida > Lamiales > Lamiaceae > Salvia > Salvia hispanica. The sequence continues at coordinate 1,384,502 of NC_062969.1, read as the reverse complement.
ATTCTACACTACAACTATTTTTGAATCTTGAAATGGATCCCTCTATTATGGTTAAATTGTGTTATTATTTCACTGACTTAAAATAGAGATTCAATTTTCAGCAAGTAATGCCCAAGATAGACTAACCTTGGGGTAGTCAAGGGGTTGCGCTTTACCCAAAGCCGAACTACAGTCTAGAACGTTAAATAAGTTGTCCATCTCCATCTCATACTCTGTTTTCTCCACCGGTTTGGGTACCTCATCTTCAAATCTGACCTTCAGTGGAAGAGTATATCTTTCATTGTCCGTAGGAAATTGTCCATTTCCCAATACATCATTTGCAAGCATGCTGCATAACTCTGAAAGCAAAACAATTTTAGTATTAGCAAAAAATCTTCCATCACAAGTTGACCAGAAAAGGAAACGAAGAGCAATCAACTCATTTTGATCTCTACTGATTTATTTATAGTGGTAGCAATACCTTCATCTTGTTGCTTACTGGTTGAGGATCCATTCTTTGAAAGTATTTTCCTCTTCTTAAAATCTGGTTCACTGATTCTCTCAATTCCAACCTGTTCATAATTCATAGCTTCATCTCTGCTCACTACAGAAAGCAAACATCAAGTTTCCATTAAATTTTAAAAGCATGCATATATATGGAAGTAAATACTAATGAATCAACATGAGCTTATACAACTTTTTTTTTTGTCTTATAAACAAACAATTAACCATTAAAAGTTTTATACACCTATATGATAGCACATCTTTATCAAAGTACCTGGTGTTTTTCTTTGCCCTCCAACACTTGGAGTTGGCGTCTCTTGTCTCTTCCTCTTTGTTGTACTAGCAGAGCTCAAAGGATACACCCCTATGCACGCGTCTCTGTTGTATCTCGTTCGCCCAGAAATACCACGGAAGAATGCCTCCTTAGCTTCTTCACAAGTCTGCATATTAGTACAAAGGAATCTAATTTAGTAGGAAATAAAAATCAAATCTTTATGCACCAAATAAAGGATCACCTTTCACTCATATAAAAAAAGATATACTGCACTTGAATCTTCCTAGATAAAAGATGAACATGATTCATGATTCCATTTCATTCATGAAAACACTTATCTCAGTGGTGTGGATACTTGAAAATGGAAGAAAACACATTTTTTTTTTCCTTTCTATAACATTTGGAGGTGAAATTGGGCCATTCTTTTATTTTTCTCGATTCCACCATAAATTTCTTTGAATTCTAAATCTGTTAAGACAACCGTTGGAGCTCGTCAGCATTGATTGTTTAATTAATTGACACACTAATTTTATTTTTGAAAAAATAACAAAAAATAAAATATTTATGTAATCAAATTCCAAAATTGAGAGTTTCATGATGCTGAATCAATAGAAATCGATACCACATTGACACCCAACCTAGAGATTCATCCATAATTTGACAAAAAAACCTAAATACAAAAATCCACTAAGTAAGACTAAATTTCAGAAATTAACATGAATTTGGATCTAGATTTACAGCAAGTACTCCACCAATCCCTCCCCTGCAATGTTTTTCAGCATAATACAGTCATTTAATTTTTTTTGTATGTCATTAAAATTTGGCAAAAATTATCTATTGAAATGTATAAATAAGACTATGAACAAACTTGCTATGTAAGTCAAAGAAAGTTTTGAAAAAATGGAACTGAGATATGTTGACCAGAGAGAGAGAAAGAGATACCACCGGAATGCTGCTGCAATGGCTGTCGGAACCGGAGAATTCGCCGGAGCTACTGAAAGAACTTGCCTTTGAGAGAGCTAAGTTTGTGACGTTGTGAATTGTTACATTTGTATTCTCTCTACTCCAACACGCTACTAAAAGAAGCAGTGATTGAATATCTATTATTGTGTTAAATTTTTTTGAATAGGGGACTACTATTACACAATAAATAATGATGGTTTCTGGTGATTTTATTTTATTTTTGCATCAAAAGAAGTAAATGTCAGTTTGTGAATATGGGAATGGAAATTTGGCGTGCAAAGCTACCTAATCTACTATACTCTAAACTAGTTCATCAATCATGTCACCTTATATAGAAAATGAATTATTTGAAGCTATGAACATATATACATTTAAAAAAAATAATTCATTCGTTCCAATAAATATGAAACATTTGGTTTTTGGCACCAAATTTTATGCAGTGTTTTTTTGTGAGTTAATGAAGAGAGAGTAAAGTAAGAGAGAAAGAAAAATAGAGAGAGTTATGTTTCCATTTTAGGAAACGTTTCATTTTTAGTGGGACAACCTAAAAATGAAAACTTTGCATTGCTAATGGGACAGAGGGAGTATATTTTATTAAAGATTCATAGTAAGAAAACTCACAAAATTGACTAATTTATAGTCAACTATGCAATTTAAAAATTACCGTAAAAATTATAAAATTTAGATTTATAGCAAGTATCTCACAACAAAAACTTTTCGCAAATTTATATCTGATATAATAGTTGAAAAGGCATACAAGGGCATCGCTGGCGCTGAATTAAACAATGACGACAACTTTAAAAAAACAACGTCATTAGTTACAAGCATCAACAATAAATTACACTAGGACAACTAGATTTTTGTCATGTGATGATTACTAACAAATCCAAACTGTATAATTTTTTCGACTAATTTTTGAAGTTACGAGACAGCCCGAATCACCAAACTTGATAGTTTATCTCTAAAATTGTCCATTTTTACTAATAAAACTATAATATGCGTAATATCCCTATTATTTTGGCAATCTACATTATTATAGTAGACATTTCATGAACTTAAGGGTCAAGACACTCTATTTAGTTAAAAAAATCTTTAGATACATTAACTTTGTTATTCTAGCTAAGCCTCATTACAATTTAATTAATTTGTATCCTTAAAGCGTGAAACTAGTAGTAGTACTTAATTGATATTCCAATTCACACGCATATCCATTTGCTCAAATTCCAAAAAACTTTTTGCAATACCCAATGCAACCTATTCTAATTCACAATAGCAGAGGCAATAAGCCTATAAAGGCTATTCAAATTACTCCATTACTCGTACTCTCCACTCTCCAAAATCAATCACAATCCGGATCATCTAATGAGTTCCCTAATTCATCTCCTATTCCACTCCTCACATGCATGAGAGTGGACTCCACTATAATATAATATGTATGTGAGGATTGGAGTAGGAGATAAATTAGGGAATGCATTAGGTGATCCGGATTGAATCAAGAAACGTAAGGATTTTGAAATGTAAAGAACTTATCCAAAGTTTGAAACAGAGTGGGACTGCAAAGCCGCTGGAAGCGGTGCAGTAGAGTGCAGCAGAGCAATATAGTAGGAGCCACGAAGGAGGAGTGGGCACACGCCGGCAGGAGGTGCAGTCCGGCAGCGTCGTGAGAGCCGTGAAGGAGTTGCTGGAAGGAGGAAAAACTGAGGAAAATTTACTCTGACCGGTCGGACCGATTTCCGGTTTCCGGTCGAACCACCCGGCTCATCCGGTCCAATTGACGAACGGTTTTATAGTGTGAATCGGAGAGGACAAGGCAACGGTTCGCGGGTGAACCGGTCGGACCTGCCGGTCCGGTCCGGTTTTTAAAACACTGGTAACATATTACACTCAAAATTTATATGAAAGAATCGTTTAAATGTCAAACTAAATTTTCATAATTTTCTGTGTTGAATATCAGAGAGTACGTGAGAGTTAGAATGAAGATGACAAAAAGAATAGTGGAAGAGGATCTTCTTTATTCAATAGATCGAACTTTACAAATGGTGGAGAGTATACAACTTGAACAACAACCTAATGAGCTACATCTATCACACTTATAATCGAGCTCGGGTGTATGAGAGTCACACCGAATTAGTTACAACCGTTTACAAGCAACAAACTAACGGCCTAACCAAAGAGCTCTTGAACTAGCTCTGATCTTGATCATATGTGTAGCATCTCCACACTAGCCTATTTTGGAATTATATAACCAAAAATTACCTAAATATATGTTCTTTATCATGTTTATTTATAAGGGTTGATGCAGTAGCCGATGAGCTTTGGTTGGAGGCTTAAATACGACAAAGTAATTTTGATATCGCTAAAATGGAAGCACTACAAAAAACTTAACTACAATTTAGGACGCACAAGAAAGCGTCCCTATGCTTCCATTACATCTTTTAATTTTAGTTGGGACACCAACATGACGTTTTTTGAAGCGTTGGTGGTATATATTTAGAAATACAAATTAGCGTACTTATTAAAAATGCCCTTAACAATTATTTTTTTTTTGGTTGTGGTGAGGAGCCAAATGGCTATAAGTATCTTGAATTCGAGGTTAATGAAAATGGAGGTATTAGGGTTTGAGCCTCTGAGGAGTTAATGGAATCTTCTCGAATATGTAGTTAGTGTAATGTTCGCAAGCACCATGATGAGACTGATACGATCCGACTTACAACGAAGAATGCGCAACACACAACCAAGAATGTTCGCAGGCACCATGACGAGACTTAAAATTTGGACAAAGTTATGCCCGAACATATATGAATAACTAACACTATGCTACAAATAACGAAACTTAGGGAGGGGGATGTGAGTAAAAATCTGGTGACAAATTATGAAGAAAAAGGATATTTATAGGCTAAATGAGTGTTCCTATTTTGAAAATATAACATAAATATTGTGTATTGAACAAATTATGGAAATCAAAATTATATAAAACATTGTTAGCAAAAATAACAACATTCATCCAATATTCAGAAGATTAAAATAGATTATATAATAATTACAATCAAAATTTATGTGAAAGAATCCTTTAAATTTCAAACTAAAATTTCATAATTTTCTATAAATGTATTGAACATTTTTATGTCTTACTTCCTCAATTGTATAATTTGGATACTATTTTTTATCATTCGACTTTCGTGATATACAAAACTTGTATACTGTACCGGAACTAAAAATTTAAATAAGGCAATGATGATTTTTTTATTTTTAAATATAATGATATTGTTTCATTAAAATACTGAATTTTATGTAATCTAATTTATTTAAAATCCATATTTACGAGACATCGAATATTAACTGTAATAAACTAAAATCAAAAAATTCTATTCTGAAATTCACGTAAATTAATAAATCAAAAATTACAACAAGATCGATCCTAACTACTACTTTAATTCCAAAATCATAAGCCAAATCACATAACAGTCATTACCATAATTAAATCCATAATCAAAATCATAATTATAATGTTATAATTATAATCATAAACATAATTATAATTATAATCATAATCATAATTGTAATTATAGCTATAACTATAATCATATATATTTGATTTTGAACGTCCACAATACAGACTCCTAATTAATAAAAATCCTACGGCTATCACAAGTAAAAAGCCTAAAAGAAGATCCTTCACTCTTTTCGTCTTACCAGAATAGAGTTGTATCGGCTTCTTAGACACCATGCCGAAGCGATCAATATGCAAAATCGCTTCCGCGGCCGCGGAAGTCTTCATATGCTTGGGGCTCAAATCCACCTTCACATGCACCATTGACCCGTTCGCAATCTTCCGCAGCGCATCTTCCCACAGCGGCCCACGAGGCACCACCACCGCCTCCCGATGGACTGTCTTCTTCTTGCCCGTGTCGAATCCAGGGACGACGTAGTAGCCGACAGCTTCGTAGAAATTTTGGAGGATGCCTGTATAGTTTTCATAAAGGGAGGCACAAGACAGAGTAATGTTGACATCGTTGTAACGAAGGGGGGTAATGGCCATACTCCTCTTGAACTCGATGTCCATCAAAATGGAGGTATTACTATTAGGGTTTGAGAAGTTAATAGAATCTTCTCGAACATGTAGTTGGTGTAGGTAGAATTGAGGTTCGCTTTCCCAGAAAAGTGGAATGATGGTTATACCTAGGATACTTGACAATATGAACAACCGGAACATGAATTTAAATAAATTATCACTTGTACTCGCCGTATTGAGGCTGGTACGATCCTCGTCCATCACTGACATGTAACGAAGACTGCGCAACACAGAGCTAGAAAAGAAGGGTGGAAACCTACACACCTGAAATGTAAATTTCCATATTGTAGACAAAGTTATGCTTGAACATATACCAATTACAAGATCTAACACTATTCTACAAATAACAGAACTTAGAAGGAAAATGTGAGTTATAAATATTAGGTGACAATTATAAAAAAAAACGGAATGAGTCTTGATGTTTAAATTGAGTCAATAGTGTTATCATCAATACAGTCCTTCAATTAGTATTCCGTGCATCAGGCGTGATATGATTTGATATACCATGATATCTATGATTAATAATCTTAAAATATAAGTTCATTTTTTTAGCTATATATGTTACGAATAACAAAACTTACGGGGAAAATGTTGTTAGGAAATTACTTGTTATTCATATATTCAAGATAGAACATAATTGAATATAAATAAGCAAGACCTTCGAACAACATGTATTTCACGTAAAACTATAAACACAATAGGATTAAAATATACCTTGGCGATCCATAGCGGAAACGATTGCCCTGACAACTTGTATTTCAAGTAAAAGTATAAACACAATAGTATCAAAATATACCTTAGCGATCCATAGCGGAAACGATTTCCTTGAAAAACATTTTCCAGTATAGTGGGGCAACTCTAGTTCCAAGGATTAGTTTCTCTCTCTTTCCCTTGTTTATGTGTTCTCTATAATGTGTGTTTCGATGGGATCACCACACTTGTATTTATAGGCAGAGAGTGGACAAACCATAATTACCAAACATTAATACTCTTTCCATCAAAATGGCTATTTAAAATTATTAATAGATACGCTTCTTTGTATTGGTATGACTCCTATCACATTAATAGGAAATATATAATTCCTAAGTCAATCGGTAATGCCTATTTAATCATGCTTACACTATAAAATAATTATAGTAAAATCAATGACATAATTAATAGCAATCATAATTATATATATACCCATTTACCTTATTATTAATAGGGATGAAATATTCCTTTTACTTACTGCAATAACTTTTAGTTATGCCAATTAAGGACTAGTTAAATTAGGCAACATTTATTATGACTAATTGAAGACCAATTTGGAAACGTCCAATCATTCCAATTAATACAATAATTGATTAATAATTAATTAATTAGGAAAAAATGTGTCTTATAACAAATTAATGTATTACATTAAAATACACAATTCTATTTAAGATTCTATCACATGTCAAAGAGACATAAAACTTACCAATGTTTGTAAATTGTACTCCCTCCGTCCCATTGAAGATGATTCACTTTCCTTTTTGGTTTGTCCCAATTAAGATGTCCCATTACTTAAAATGGAAATCCCTTTATCTCTACTTTATTCCATCTTTCTTACTTTACTCTCTCCACTTAACACACAAAATAAAGTTGCATAAAATCCCGTGCTGCCCAAGGAAGGGGTCATCTTCCTTGGGACGGAGGGAGTAACAGATTATATCTTGTAGATTGAATAATGTCCTAAAGTTCAAATTAAATTAATTGAGTAAACATTTAAAAATACAGTAATTAGGTAATCTTATGCAATTTTTGGAAGCCGTTATTAAAATTCTCTCATAGACGAAAAAAGGCAAAAGGGGGAAAATTGAATGAGCTGAGAAAGAGAAGGGAGAAGAAGAATCCATTCAAGAATCCTTCTTTAACTCAATAACATCATCATCATCATTCATCACTACTACGACTTTGGTTACGTTTGATATAATTGAGTTTGTTATGAGTAGCTAGAGTTTCATTGTTGCTCCTTTTGATTTATCTTTTGCTACTTTTTTTATGCAACTTTAAGGGAAAGTCTATGTTCTTTATTATGTTTATTTATAAGAGTTGATGCAGTAGCCGATGACGGAGAAGCTTTGGTTGGAGGCATAAATAAGACAAAGTAATTTTAACATCGTTGAAACGGAGGCACTAAAATAACAACAATTTATGACGCATAAGAAAGCGTCCCTAAATTAAGATAAGATTAACATAAATGAGTTTCCCTATTTTGAAAATATAACATAAATATTGTTGACGGGTATAAAATAATATACTCCCTCTGTCCCGTTAGTTAATGGAGCCTTTTCTTGTCATAATTATATTTTTTGTATTAACTAATATATTATTGTGTTATTTTAGATCTAGATAATTTAAATTATGAAAATCTTTATATAAACATCTTAGCCAAAATAACAGTATCCATCCAATATTCACAAGATTAATAGATTTATGTAATAATTACAACCAGAATTTATATGAAAGAATCCTTTTAATTTCAAACTAAATTTTCCTAATTTTCTGGAAATGTATTGAAACATTTTTATGTTTTATTTCCTCAATTGTATAATTTGGTTACTACTATTTTTTATCATTCGAATTTCGTGATATTTGAAACTTGTATACAATACTGGAACTAAAAATTTAAATAAGGCGATGATGAAACTTACAAAAAATAATATACAATGTATTATTTTATTAAAATATTTAATGTTATATATAATTTATTTGTAATCCATATTTACGCGACATCGGACAATAACTGTCATAAACAAAAAGTAAATCACAAATTACAACAAGATCGATCCTAACTACTTTAATTCCAAAATAATAAGCTAAACTATTTATCTACACACCCGAAATGTAAATTTCGATATTGTAAACAAAGTTATGCCCGATTGCCCGAACATATACCAATTACAAGATCTATGATCTCTATGATTTATTATTACATTTCTTTAATATGTTACGAATAACAAACCTTCTGTTAATCCTATTTAGAAAATATAATAAATATTGTTGAGTGGCGTAATGAAATGCACTCCCTCAATCCCTTTAGTGTTGATGCATTTTCTTGTCATAGTTACTGTATTAATTGATGTATTATTGTGTTATTTTAGATATAGATAATTTAAATATGAATATCAAATTTAATTGAATAATCACAAAATAATAACGGGACTCCGGCCAACTACTTCAACTCCAAAAATAATAAGCAAAATTATTTAAAAACGGGACTCCTATTCGCGGAGTATAAATCACAAATTACAACAAGATCAATCCTAACTACTTCAACTCCAAAATAATAAGCAAAATTATTTAAAAATCACTATCATAATGAATTGAATGAATAAATAAAATGTCGATCTTCAATTTATTCACCATAATTTGAATGAAACCAAAACGCAAATCATAAACTTATTACAAGATAAAATAGCATATTAATAAAAATTTCTACGAATATAATTAGACAAGAATCGAATATGATACAATACACTCTATCAGTCAAATCACCAGAATCGAGTTTCACCGGCTCCTTAGAAACCTTGCCGGAGCGATCAATACGCAAGCGCGCTCCCGCCGCCGTCTTCATATGCTTGGGGATCAACTCCACCCTTACATAAACCGGTGAACCGTCCGCAATCTTCCGCAGTGCATCTTCCCACGGCGGCCCACGAGGCACCACCACCGCCTCCGGATGGACTGACTTCTTCTTGCCCGTGTCGAATCCAGGGACGACGCTGTAGCCGACAGCTTCGTAGAAATATCGGAACGAGTCTCCAACGTTTTCATAAATGGAGCCACAAGACAAAATAATGTCGACATCGTTGTAACGAAGGGGGGTAAAGGCTATACTTCTCTTGAATTCGAAGTCCATGAAAATCGAGGTATTACTACTAGGGTTCGAGGAGTTGGTAGAATCTTCTCGAACATGTAGTTGGTGTATGTAGAATTGAGGTTCGTCTATCGTGAAAAGTGTTGTGATGATTGAACATAGGATAAATGACAATATCATCAGCAAGATCATGAATATCAAATAATTAGTCTTTGCAATCACCATAATGAGGTTGGTATTTGATACTATGCTACAAATAACAAAACTTATAAGGAAAATGTGAGTAAATATTAGGTGACAATTATGAAAAAAAAAAACGGAATGAGTCTTAATTTTTAAATAGAGTCATTGGTGTTTCCATCAATAAAGTAGTATTCGAGTGCATCAAGCGTGATGTGATTTGATATTACCATGATTTCTATGATTTATTAGTACTCCTACATTTCTTTAATTATTAATATGTTACGAATAACAAACCTTACTGTTAATCCTATTTAGAAAATACTGTAACAAATATTTCTGTAATTATCTATATTAGTTACTGTATTTATTGATGTATTTTTGTGTTGTTTTAGATATAGATAATTTAAATTATGAATATCAAATTTAATTGCCAAAATAATATAGTATTAATCCAATATTCACAAGATTAATATAGATTATGTGATATAATTACAATCAAAGTTATATGAATGAATCCTTTAAATTTCAAACTAAATTTTCATAATTTTCTGGATTACCTCAATTGTATAATTTGGTTACTATTTTTATCATTCATGATATAAGAAACTTTTTTATACGTTACCGGAACCAAAATTTTAAATAAGACGATGCTGAAATTTTTTTATTTTCATTATTTAATTATCTAAGGAGTGTGATCCGTTGCTAACTTTAACTCATCAATGCAATGTACTCCCTCTGTCCGTGAAATGTTTTCTAGTTTTTCCATTTCGGTTCGTCCGCGAAATGTTGTCCACTTTGCTTTTTTACCATTTTGTTAAATGAACCTCATTTTTAACAAACTTATTACACTCATATTCTATTATAAAAAATATATATAAATAGTGGCGGATCCTGGATTTTGGATTTGGGGTACGATAAATAGTTATATTAATTTAGACTTTCAAAATTCATTTGATCTTTTAATCACAATTTATATCTGTATTTTTAATATACTTAATTATATACTATAAAAATGGAAGTTCTTATATATTTATATTTTATGGATGATTTATTTCAACTTTTGCAATATATATTATTTTTGCAAAAATTATTTCAATTATATAAGCAAAGTTTTAGTCTGTCTCTAAAAAGTAGTAGAAATGATACAAATTTAAATCGATTAGAATGAGCAGAAATTTTAAAAATGCATTAAAATGTTTACAAGTGATCAAGAAATAATAAAGACAAAAAAATGTATTATAGAGAATCAAATAATATTTTATAAGAGAAAATTAAATACATTAGATATTTTGGATGTACAAGAAACGAGAAGATAAAATTATTACATTAGTGAAAATATTATACTACAAGAGATAGTATTATAGTAAATCAAAAGGAGAAAAAAGAATAATTAAATAGATTAGTAGAAAATAAAAAGAGAGAAGAATACAAAGAAAATAAAAACCATTCATGAAATATAACACCGAAAAGAATAAATAGTGTCTGAAATCTCGTGTCTCCCGGATGGAAAGGCAATCTACCACTGGACCACACTACTCATACGTTGTTTGGGTGTACACTCGTACCCCTCTATACCAATGTATATCCGCCACTATTAATATAAATGTGGGATCTACGTTCCACTGACTTTTTCCAGTCACTTTTCTTTACATTTCTTAAAACACGTGCCAAGTCAAACTTGGACAACATTTCGTAGACAGAGGGAGTATTAAAAATGTCAACACGATGATACTGAAATGTCAACATAAACTTAAGTTGACATTTTAATACATTATGTTGATATTGATATTTAAATGTCAACACGAATATGTGTTGACATTTTTAATATACTATGTTAATGAATTAGCAAGTTAACAATTTAAGAAAAATTATCATTTTAACGCACCCTCTAATTATCTATTGCTAAAATAACACAATAATACATTAATTAACACACAAAATATAATTACAAGAAGAAAATACATCGAGACTAAAGGGACGGAGAGAGTGTTTTGCATCAAGCCGGTCAACACAATTATGTTATATTTTCTAAACGAGTGGGAGTTTGAGGTCCATGAAAGATAAATTTATAACGCAAGTGATTGCGTCTTTAATTTTACGTCCTTAAAAGATTAATTTATTATAGTGTACTTATTTAGCGAGGGAATTATAGAATTATATATTTTCAATCATTTTTCATCAAAGAGAATAATAGTACATCATTAAGTAAAATGCATCCCGGAATTTCCGAGTCATCCTGAATAGTCAGCTAAATTTATAGGTTTAGAACCCTAAAATTTTAATCCAAACAAATACAATCCGACAATCCGAGTAAAACATACATGCATTTAATCCTAAATGATTCATAATTCCATTCACAAAGCACCTTAAAACTCATAATTCCATTCATAAAAACACCTTAAAACGACCAAAGCGGATAGAATTACAAGATAAATTGATAACTAAAGCTTTGCCGAAGCCATCAACCCGAAAGTCGGCCGCCACCGCCATCGCCTTCTTCACCGTACAACAGCAGCAGTCGTCATAGTCATCCGTCCTATACTTGGTGGTCAACGCCACCCTCAAATCCACCGTTGACCCGTCACCAATCTTCCGCAGCGCATCTTCCCATGGAAGCCCACGAGCCGCCACCACTGCCTCCCGATGGACCGTCTTCTCGTCCCAACCCATGTTGAATCCCGGGATGACGCTCTGGCCGGCCACTTGGTCCGAGGAGGCATGATACAAAGTAATGTTGACATCGTTGTAACGGACGGGAGAAGGGACTCTATGCCTACTGAATTCGAGGCCGATTTTAATGGAATCTTCTCGAATGTGTAATTGTTGCACGTGGATTTGAGGCATCACCATAGAGCTGGCTTGTTTGATAGCTGCAAGCATCAAGATACCGACGGCAATTGGCAATAACACAACCTTACTGTTAATCATATTTAGAAAATACTGTAATAAATATTTCTTTAATTATCTATATTAGTTACTGTATTAATTGATGTATTATTGGGTTATTTTAGATATAGATAATTTAAATTGTGAATATTAAATTTAATTGAATAATCTTAGCCAAAATAATATACTAGTAGTATTAATCCAATATTCACAAGATTAATATAGATTATGGTGATAACTACAATCAAAATTTATATGAAAGAGTCCTTTAAATTTCAAACTAAATTTTCATAATATTCTAGAAATATATTGAAACCATTTTATGTTTTACTCCCTCCGTCCCACAAAGATTGTCCTATTTTTCCATTTATGTCCGTCCCACAAAATCTGTCTCATTTCACTTTTTATCATTTTTGGTAGTGGACCTCATATTCCACTAACTCATTCAATTCACATTTTATTATAAAACTAATACTCATATAAAAGTAGGACCTACGTTCCATTAACTTTTTCAACTAACTTTTCATTATATTTCTTAAAACTCATGTCTGGTCAAAGTAAGACAATCTTTGTGGGACGGAAGGAGTATTACCTCAATTATATAATTTGATTACTGGTTTTTATCTTTCATGATATACGAAACATTTATACATTACGGGAACCAAAAATTTAAATAAGCCGATGCTGAATTTTTTATTTATTTTCATTATTTAATTATCTATTGTTAAAATAACACAATAATACATTAATTAATACACAAAATATAATTATCTATTACAATTACTAATATTTATGTTATATTTTCTAAATAGGATTAACATTCATTTCGCCTATAAATATCCTTATTTTTTCCATTGCTTGTCACCAGATTTCTACTCACATTTCCCTCCTAACCATTCGAGTTTTTACTCAAAATTTCTCCCTAAATTTCGTCGTTCGTACGTCTTAGATCTCGTTAATCGTATGTTGAGATTCAGATCTAGGGTGTCTAGTTCCTTCGAATTCATGCTCGTAAAAATCTACATGCAACGCGCTATTCATCGTTGGTCGCATCGCTGGACGTCAGTGACAAATCACGGCGGTATTCGCCTAATTCGAGAATTTATCAGAGTATTCTTTTGCTTTGATCCAATTTTACTTGCACTCGCAGTAGCCGTCAGTATATTATGCTTAGTATTACTATATAAAGTGGAAGTTGAGCCTCAATTCTATATAAAACAACTACACATTTTAAAAGATTCCAATAACTTCTCATCATACCCTAATAGTAGCAATAGTAACACCTCCATTTCCATGGACCTCAAGTTTGAGCACCGATTTCCTCTTTGCTACGACGATCTCAACATTACTTTGTATTGTGCCTCCAACCAAAGCTTCTCCGTTGTTGGCAACGGCTTTTGTTGGGTCTAGAGTGACTGATCCAATTTCTTCGGCCCATAGCAACAAGCCCAGACTTAGGGCCCAAGTCAGAGAGTTTGTTGAAGTAAGCTGAGCAGCTCATTTAGTTACATCAGTTTAGAGAGTTTTCCCCCTTTTCTCCTACGGTATATAATCTGTGAAATTAGGGGTTTCTAGAGTAGTTCTTCTCTGTATCTCAGTTACAATTCAAGATTAGTTAGCTAAGTGAGTTTTCACAATCGAGCTGTGTTCTTCGATTGAGTAGTTAGCTTGAGGAATTGTGAGCTGTTGTAATTTGTTCTTTGATTGTGTTTGTGGAATAAAATCGTCCCATCCTTCGTCCGTGGATGTAGATCCTTTTGTGGATCGAACCACGTTAATTCTTTGTGTCGTTTACATTTGATCGAATCAAGATTCTCGTTCATCAAATTGGCGCCGTCTGTGGGAACGATGACGATGCCAAGAATGGAAGCTGAAAAGTTTACGGGTCACAACGATTTTGGGCTCTGGCGCATCAAGATGAAGGCCTTGCTAATCCAACAAGGGTTAGCCGATGCAATCAAATCGAAATCGCCGGTGATCGAGGAAGGAGTAGATGAGAAGGTTGCGGCGAAGAAGCGAGAGATCTGGGAAAAGGCGCACAGCGCCATTGTTCTCTGCCTTGGAGGTAAAGTCCTTCGAGAAGTCGCGAAGGAGACTACCGCGATGGGCGTCTGGGCGAAGCTAGAGACACTATACATGACGAAGTCTCTCGCGAATCGCCTTTATATGAAGCAGCGCCTATACTCCTATCGGTTTCTTGAATCTAAGCCGGTGGGAGAGCAACTCGATGAATTCAACAAGGCCATCGATGACCTTGAAAACATAGATGTCAAGATTGAAGACGAAGACAAGGCCATCTTGCTTCTCAATGCTCTCCCAAAATCTTACGATCACTTAAAGGATGCTATGTTATATGGGAGAGAGAAGGCCATCACCCTTGATGAAGTTCAATGCGTTTTGAAGGCCAAGGAGCTGCAGAAGACCTCTGGTAATGTAAGCTCTGATCAGGCTCCAGAGGCCCTCATTGTGAAGAAATTCAAGCACAAGAAGCAATCAAAGGGAAAGGAGAATCAAGGTTTCAAGCCCCAACACTCTAATCAAAAGTCTGGGGATGAAAGTAAGGAGACAAGAAAATGCCACTGGTGTCAAAAGCCCGGCCATCTCAAGAAGAATTGCTTCGCATGGAAGAAGAGACAAGCTGAGTCCAATAATGATCAGAACACTGCCGATTGTACAGCGGAATTGGAGCCAGCCCATGTTATGAATGTGGCTGAGAAGCAGATATCAGACTCCTGGATCATGGACTCCGGGTGCTCATTCCACATATGCTCGCACAAGGATTGGTTTGAAGACCTCACTGATGCTGATGGGACAGTGTTGCTAGGCAACAATCAGGTATGTACTATTAAAGGGATTGGTAATATTCGTTTTAAAGTGCATGATGGATCAGTGAAGGTGTTGACTGGTGTGAGGTTTATACCTAGTATTAAAAGGAACCTTGTATCTCTGGGCATGCTGGATTTGAAAGGGTATTCATTTGTTGTTTCTGGTGGATGTATGAAAGTATTGTCTGGGGGCACTATTGTTATGATGGCCTCTAGAAGAAATAGATTGTATTATCTTGATGCTGATGTTGTTGTTGGGAATTCTTGTTTCTCTGAGGATTCTGGTATGGCTTTGTGGCATAAGAGGCTTGGCCATGTAGGAGAGAAGGGCTTAAAGGAGCTTGTTAAGAAGGGCATTTTCAAGTTCAGTGATCAAGAAACTGTTAAAATGTGTGAGTCTTGTTTGCTAGGAAAGGGAAAGAAGCTGCCTTATGGCTCTGGCAAGCACACCTCCACCAAGCCCCTTGACTATTGCCATAGTGATCTCTGGGGACCAAGTTCTGAGAAGTCCACAGGGGGTGGAAGATATTTCTTGAGCATCATTGATGATTTCAGCAGAAAAGTCTGGGTATGGATCTTAAAAGAGAAATCGGAAACTTTTGATAGGTTCAAGACATGGTGCAAGGCTGTTGAGGTTGAGAAAGGCTATGGTCTAAAGTGCTTAAGGACAGATAATGGCTTAGAATTTCTATCAAAGGAATTTGATTCTTTCTGCAAGGTGAAGGGTATTAAAAGGCACAGAACCGCACCAGGCAATCCTCAACAAAATGGGACTGCAGAGCGTATGAACAGGACCCTTCTCGAGAGGGTGAGGTGCATGATGCTCACTGCAGGTGTACCCAAGAAGTTTTGGGCAGAGGCTGTATCAACTGCAGCTAAGCTAATCAACAAGTGTCCGAGTTCAGCCATAGCTCATGACACACCAGACAACAGGTGGTATGGAAACCTTGGTGGGTATCAGAAACTGAAGATCTTTGGTTGCAGGGCTTTTGCCCATATCAGACAGGGGAAATTGGAGCCAAGGGCTCTAAAGTGCATTTTCTTGGGTTATCAAGATGGAGTAAAAGGCTATAGACTATAGAGCACCGAGCCTGGAAATCAAAAGATTATAATTAGCAGAGATGTGGTATTTGATGAGTCAACAATGCCATACAAGACTGCTGATCAGAATGAAAGATTTCAGCAACCTCCAACAAATTCAGAAGTTGATTTTGAGCACCATGATTCTCGGAACCAGGGTAATGAACCATCTGCTCAAGTGGAAGAAGATATCCTCTCAGGAGAGGAAAGTGAGGAACCAGAACCTAATGGACCTGCAGATTTGTCTGAATCAGACCAAGACCCATCAGGTGCTGGGAATCTCAGTGACTATTTGCTGGTCAAGGACAGGACAAGAAGGGACATTAGGCCACCTGCTAGATACATGGATGCTGATTTTGTCTACTATGCTCTATGTGTTGCTGAGGAGTTGGAGATTTCTGAGCCTAGTACATACAAAGAGGCCATAGGAAGCAAAGATAAGCATAAGTGGATAAAGGCCATGAATGAGGAAATAGATTCCTTATTGAAGAATAAGACCTGGGTTCTTGTTTTGAGGTCACAGATTCAGCAGAGGCCAATATCTTGTAAGTGGATTTACAAGAAGAAGGTGGAGGCTTCTGAAAATGATAATGTCAGATTCAAGGCAAGGCTAGTTGCAAGAGGTTTCACTCAAGAGGAAGGTGTTGACTACACTGAAGTCTTCTCACCTGTAGTTAAACACAGTTCTATCCGAATCCTACTTGCACTTGTGGCCAAGAACAACTGGGAGCTTCAACAATTGGATGTCAAGACAGCCTTCTTGCATGGTGAGTTGGAAGAGACTATATACATGGAGCAGCCACAAGGTTTTATTAAGCCAAGAGATGAAGATAAGGTTTGTTGTTTAAAAAGGAGCCTATATGGGCTCAAACAGAGCAGCAGGCAATGGTATCTGACTTTTGACAAGCAGATGGAAATAATGGGGTTCAGAAAATCAGCCTTTGACAACTGTGTATATATAAGATACAAGGGGGGTACTGTTGTTGCCTACTTGCTACTTTATGTAGATGATATGCTTGTGGCAGGACCAAGCAAGGCTGAAATCAATTGAGTAAAGAGAGATTTGGAAGAAGGTTTTGAAATGAAGGATCTGGGGAATGCCAAAAGAATTCTAGGCATGGATATCATTAGAGAGAGAAGTGCTAGAAAGTTGTGGCTGGTACAACACAGCTACATCAAGAAGATGTTGGCAAAATTCCAGATGATCGATTCAAGGAAGGTATCAACTCCAACAAGCCAACATTTCAAGCTTTCTACCAGTCAGAAGCCATCATCTGAGATGGAAAGGAAACAGATGTCTAAGATCCCTTATGCAAGCATTGTAGGGAGTATAATGTACATGATGTTGTGTACAAGGCCTGACTTGTCACATGCTATCAGTTTGACTAGCAGATTTATGGCTGATCTAGGTAACGAACATTGGCAAGCTCTGAAGTGGATAATGAAGTATCTAGTGGGCACACAGGATCTTGGGTTGTTGTTTTGCACAAAGGATGGTGAAGATGGTCTTATTGGGTATTGTGATGCAGACTATGCAGCCAACATTGATAGTAGAAAGTCTCAGTCTGCATATATATTCAAGCTTTTTGGGACTGCCATTAGTTGGAAGTCCAATCTTCAATCAGTGGTTGCCCTCTCCACAACCGAAGCAGAGTATATTTCTATGGCAGAGGCAGTCAAAGAGGCCAAATGGTTGAAGGGGATATTGGGAGACTTTGGGGTGGTTCAAGAGGCAGTGACAATACTTTGTGACAACAACAGCGCTATAAGTTTGGCCAAGCATCAAACCTTTCACGAGAGAAGTAAGCATATTGATATAAAGCTGCACTTTGTGAGAGATGAGATTGGAAAAGGTGTGGTGACTGTGAGAAAGGTTCACACATCAGAAAACGCAGCAGATATGATGACAAAGGCTCTACCAAGTGCCAAGCTTGAGCATTGCTTAGACTTGGTTAACTTGATTGCTCGAAGATGAGGGTACTTAGATGAAGGTGGAGATGGTTCATGGATGCAGTCAAGGTGGAGTTTGTTGGGTCTAGAGTGACTGATCCAATTTCTTCGGCCCATAGCAACAAGCCCAGACTTAGGGCCCAAGTCAGAGAGTTTGTTGAAGTAAGCTGAGCAGCTCATTTAGTTACATCAGTTTAGAGAGTTTTCCCCCTTTTCTCCTACGGTATATAATCTGTGAAATTAGGGGTTTCTAGAGTAGTTCTTCTCTGTATCTCAGTTACAATTCAAGATTAGTTAGCTAAGTGAGTTTTCACAATCGAGCTGTGTTCTTCGATTGAGTAGTTAGCTTGAGGAATTGTGAGCTGTTGTAATTTGTTCTTTGATTGTGTTTGTGGAATAAAATCGTCCCATCCTTCGTCCGTGGATGTAGATCCTTTTGTGGATCGAACCACGTTAATTCTTTGTGTCGTTTACATTTGATCGAATCAAGATTCTCGTTCATCAAGATGAGAAGGTTGCGGCGAAGAAGCGAGAGATCTGGGAAAAGGCGCACAGCGCCATTGTTCTCTGCCTTGGAGGTAAAGTCCTTCGAGAAGTCGCGAAGGAGACTACCGCGATGGGCGTCTGGGCGAAGCTAGAGACACTATACATGACGAAGTCTCTCGCGAATCGCCTTTATATGAAGCAGCGCCTATACTCCTATCGGTTTCTTGAATCTAAGCCGGTGGGAGAGCAACTCGATGAATTCAACAAGGCCATCGATGACCTTGAAAACATAGATGTCAAGATTGAAGACGAAGACAAGGCCATCTTGCTTCTCAATGCTCTCCCAAAATCTTACGATCACTTAAAGGATGCTATGTTATATGGGAGAGAGAAGGCCATCACCCTTGATGAAGTTCAATGCGTTTTGAAGGCCAAGGAGCTGCAGAAGACCTCTGGTAATGTAAGCTCTGATCAGGCTCCAGAGGCCCTCATTGTGAAGAAATTCAAGCACAAGAAGCAATCAAAGGGAAAGGAGAATCAAGGTTTCAAGCCCCAACACTCTAATCAAAAGTCTGGGGATGAAAGTAAGGAGACAAGAAAATGCCACTGGTGTCAAAAGCCCGGCCATCTCAAGAAGAATTGCTTCGCATGGAAGAAGAGACAAGCTGAGTCCAATAATGATCAGAACACTGCCGATTGTACAGCGGAATTGGAGCCAGCCCATGTTATGAATGTGGCTGAGAAGCAGATATCAGACTCCTGGATCATGGACTCCGGGTGCTCATTCCACATATGCTCGCACAAGGATTGGTTTGAAGACCTCACTGATGCTGATGGGACAGTGTTGCTAGGCAACAATCAGGTATGTACTATTAAAGGGATTGGTAATATTCGTTTTAAAGTGCATGATGGATCAGTGAAGGTGTTGACTGGTGTGAGGTTTATACCTAGTATTAAAAGGAACCTTGTATCTCTGGGCATGCTGGATTTGAAAGGGTATTCATTTGTTGTTTCTGGTGGATGTATGAAAGTATTGTCTGGGGGCACTATTGTTATGATGGCCTCTAGAAGAAATAGATTGTATTATCTTGATGCTGATGTTGTTGTTGGGAATTCTTGTTTCTCTGAGGATTCTGGTATGGCTTTGTGGCATAAGAGGCTTGGCCATGTAGGAGAGAAGGGCTTAAAGGAGCTTGTTAAGAAGGGCATTTTCAAGTTCAGTGATCAAGAAACTGTTAAAATGTGTGAGTCTTGTTTGCTAGGAAAGGGAAAGAAGCTGCCTTATGGCTCTGGCAAGCACACCTCCACCAAGCCCCTTGACTATTGCCATAGTGATCTCTGGGGACCAAGTTCTGAGAAGTCCACAGGGGGTGGAAGATATTTCTTGAGCATCATTGATGATTTCAGCAGAAAAGTCTGGGTATGGATCTTAAAAGAGAAATCGGAAACTTTTGATAGGTTCAAGACATGGTGCAAGGCTGTTGAGGTTGAGAAAGGCTATGGTCTAAAGTGCTTAAGGATAGATAATGGCTTAGAATTTCTATCAAAGGAATTTGATTCTTTCTGCAAGGTGAAGGGTATTAAAAGGCACAGAACCGCACCAGGCAATCCTCAACAAAATGGGACTGCAGAGCGTATGAACAGGACCCTTCTCGAGAGGGTGAGGTGCATGATGCTCACTGCAGGTGTACCCAAGAAGTTTTGGGCAGAGGCTGTATCAACTGCAGCTAAGCTAATCAACAAGTGTCCGAGTTCAGCCATAGCTCATGACACACCAGACAACAGGTGGTATGGAAACCTTGGTGGGTATCAGAAACTGAAGATCTTTGGTTGCAGGGCTTTTGCCCATATCAGACAGGGGAAATTGGAGCCAAGGGCTCTAAAGTGCATTTTCTTGGGTTATCAAGATGGAGTAAAAGGCTATAGACTATGGAGCACCGAGCCTGGAAATCAAAAGATTATAATTAGCAGAGATGTGGTATTTGATGAGTCAACAATGCCATACAAGACTGCTGATCAGAATGAAAGATTTCAGCAACCTCCAACAAATTCAGAAGTTGATTTTGAGCACCATGATTCTCGGAACCAGGGTAATGAACCATCTGCTCAAGTGGAAGAAGATATCCTCTCAGGAGAGGAAAGTGAGGAACCAGAACCTAATGGACCTGCAGATTTGTCTGAATCAGACCAAGACCCATCAGGTGCTGGGAATCTCAGTGACTATTTGCTGGTCAAGGACAGGACAAGAAGGGACATTAGGCCACCTGCTAGATACATGGATGCTGATTTTGTCTACTATGCTCTATGTGTTGCTGAGGAGTTGGAGATTTCTGAGCCTAGTACATACAAAGAGGCCATAGGAAGCAAAGATAAGCATAAGTGGATAAAGGCCATGAATGAGGAAATAGATTCCTTATTGAAGAATAAGACCTGGGTTCTTGTTTTGAGGTCACAGATTCAGCAGAGGCCAATATCTTGTAAGTGGATTTACAAGAAGAAGGTGGAGGCTTCTGAAAATGATAATGTCAGATTCAAGGCAAGGCTAGTTGCAAGAGGTTTCACTCAAGAGGAAGGTGTTGACTACACTGAAGTCTTCTCACCTGTAGTTAAACACAGTTCTATCCGAATCCTACTTGCACTTGTGGCCAAGAACAACTGGGAGCTTCAACAATTGGATGTCAAGACAGCCTTCTTGCATGGTGAGTTGGAAGAGACTATATACATGGAGCAGCCACAAGGTTTTATTAAGCCAAGAGATGAAGATAAGGTTTGTTGTTTAAAAAGGAGCCTATATGGGCTCAAACAGAGCAGCAGGCAATGGTATCTGACTTTTGACAAGCAGATGGAAATAATGGGGTTCAGAAAATCAGCCTTTGACAACTGTGTATATATAAGATACAAGGGGGGTACTGTTGTTGCCTACTTGCTACTTTATGTAGATGATATGCTTGTGGCAGGACCAAGCAAGGCTGAAATCAATTGAGTAAAGAGAGATTTGGAAGAAGGTTTTGAAATGAAGGATCTGGGGAATGCCAAAAGAATTCTAGGCATGGATATCATTAGAGAGAGAAGTGCTAGAAAGTTGTGGCTGGTACAACACAGCTACATCAAGAAGATGTTGGCAAATTCCAGATGATCGATTCAAGGAAGGTATCAACTCCAACAAGCCAACATTTCAAGCTTTCTACCAGTCAGAAGCCATCATCTGAGATGGAAAGGAAACAGATGTCTAAGATCCCTTATGCAAGCATTGTAGGGAGTATAATGTACATGATGTTGTGTACAAGGCCTGACTTGTCACATGCTATCAGTTTGACTAGCAGATTTATGGCTGATCTAGGTAACGAACATTGGCAAGCTCTGAAGTGGATAATGAAGTATCTAGTGGGCACACAGGATCTTGGGTTGTTGTTTTGCACAAAGGATGGTGAAGATGGTCTTATTGGGTATTGTGATGCAGACTATGCAGCCAACATTGATAGTAGAAAGTCTCAGTCTGCATATATATTCAAGCTTTTTGGGACTGCCATTAGTTGGAAGTCCAATCTTCAATCAGTGGTTGCCCTCTCCACAACCGAAGCAGAGTATATTTCTATGGCAGAGGCAGTCAAAGAGGCCAAATGGTTGAAGGGGATATTGGGAGACTTTGGGGTGGTTCAAGAGGCAGTGACAATACTTTGTGACAACAACAGCGCTATAAGTTTGGCCAAGCATCAAACCTTTCACGAGAGAAGTAAGCATATTGATATAAAGCTGCACTTTGTGAGAGATGAGATTGGAAAAGGTGTGGTGACTGTGAGAAAGGTTCACACATCAGAAAACGCAGCAGATATGATGACAAAGGCTCTACCAAGTGCCAAGCTTGAGCATTGCTTAGACTTGGTTAACTTGATTGCTCGAAGATGAGGGTACTTAGATGAAGGTGGAGATGGTTCATGGATGCAGTCAAGGTGGAGTTTGTTGGGTCT